>NC_041233.1:59669780-59706941 GCF_002837175.3 Physeter macrocephalus
AATCCATTTTGAGTTTATTTTTGTGTATGGTGTTAGGGAGTGTTCTAATTTCATTCTTTTACATGTAGCAGTCCAGTTTTCCTAGCACCACTTATTGAAGAGACTGTCTTTTCTCCATTGTGTATCCTTACCTCCTTTCTCATAGATTAGGTAACCATAGGTGCATGGGTTTATCTCTGGGCTTTCTATCCTGCTCCATTGATCTATATTTCTGTTTTTGTGCCAGTACCATATTGTCTCAATTACTGTAGCTTTGTAGTAGAGTCTGAAGTCAGAGGGTGTGATTCCTCCAGCTCCATTTTTTTCCCTCAAGATTGCTTTGGCAATTCGGGTTGTTTTGTGTTCTTTTCTCTTCTCTAAATGTTTGATAGAATTCACCTGTGAAGCCATCTGGTCCTGGACTTTTGTTTGTTGGAAGATTTTTAATCACTGTTTCAATTTCATTACTTGTGATTGGTCTGTTCATATTTTCTATTTCTTCCTGGTTCAGTCTTGAAAAGTTATACCTGTCTACGAATTTGTCCTTTTCTTCTAGGTTGTCCATTTTATCGGCATAGAGTTGCTTGAAGTAGTCTCTTATGATACTTTGTATTTCTGTGGTGTCCACTATAACCTCTCCTTTTTCATTTCTAATTTTATTGATTTGAGTCCTCTCCCTCTTTTGCTTGATGATTCTGGGTAAAGATTTCTCAATTTTGTTTATCTTCTCAAAGAACCAGCTTTTAGTTTTATTGATCTTTCCTATTGTTTTTACGTTTTTTCCCCTGTAATTCATTTCTAATCTCATAGCGTTGTGGTCAGAAAAGATGCTTGATATGATTTCAATTTTCTTAAATTTACTGAGGCTTGATTTGTGACCCAAGATGTGATCTATCCTGGAGAACGTTCCGTGCGCACTTGAGAAGAAAGTGTAATCTGCTGTTTTTGGATGGAATGTCCTATAAATATCAGTGAACTCTATCTGGTCTATTGTGTCATTTAAAGCTTGTGTTTCCTTATTTTCTGTCTGGATGATCTGTCCATTTGTGTAAGTGAGATGTTAAAGTCCCTCACTATTATTGTTATTATTGTTATTATATTATTATTACTGTTGATTTCCTCTTTTATAGCTGTTAGCATTTGCCTTATGTATTGAGGTGCTCCTATGTTGGGTGCATATATATTTATAAATGTGATATCTTCTTCTTGGATTGATCCCTTGATCATTCTGTACTGTCCTTCCTTGTCTCTTGTAACATCCTTTATTTTAAAGTCTATTTTATCTGATATGAGTATTGCTACTCCAGCTTTCTTTTGATCTCCATTTGCATGGAATATCTTTTTTCCATCCCCTCACTTTCAGTCTGTCAATGTCCCTAGGTCTGAAGGGGTCTCTTTTAGACAGCATATAGCTGGGTCCATTTGTATCCATTCAGTGAGCCTGTGTCTTTTGGTTGGAGCATTTAATCCATTCACAGTTAAGGTAATTATTGTTATGTATGTTCCTATTACCATTTTCTTAATTGTTTGGGGTTTGTTTTTGTAGGTCCTTTCCTTCTCTTTTTTTTTTCCACTTAGAGAAGTTCCTTTAGCATTTGTTATAGAGCTGGTTTGGTGGTGCTGAATTCTCTTAGCTTTTGTTTGTCTGTAAAGCTTTTGATTTCTCCATTGAATCTGAATGAGATGCTTGCTGGGTAGAGTAATCTTGATTCTAGGTTCTTCCCTTTCATCACTTTAAATATATCATGCCACTCCCTTCTGGCTTGTAGAGTTTCTGCTGAGAAATTAGCTGTTAACTTTATGGGAATTCCCGTGCATGTTATTTGTCATTTTTCCCTTGTTGCTTTTAATAATTTTTCTTTTTTTATAAATTTATTTATTTATTTATTTATTTTTGGCTGCGTTGTGTCTTCATTGTTGGGTCTTCATTGCTGTGCACGGGCTTTCTCTAGTTGCGGTGAGTGGGGGCTACTCTTCATTGCAGTGCGTGGGCTTCTCATTGCGGTGGTTTCTCTTGTTGCAGACCTCGGGCTCTAGGTGCATACACTTCGGTAGTTGTGGCACGCAGGCTCAGTAGTTGTGGCTCGCAGGCTCTAGAGCGCAGGCTGTAGTTGTGGCACATGGGCTTAGTTGCTCTGCGCATGTCAGATCTTCCCAGACCAGGGCTTGAACCTGTGTCCCCTGCATTGGCAGGCAGATTCTCAACCACTGCACCACCAGGGAAGTCCCAATAATTTTTCCTTGTCTTTAATTTTTGTCAGTTTGATTACTATGTGTCTCAGTGTGTTTCTCCTTGGGTTTATCCTGCCTGGGGCTCTTTGCACTTCCTGGACTTGGGTGGCTATTTCCTTTCCCATGTTAGGGAAGTTTTCTACTATAATCTCTTCAAATATTTTCTCGGGTCCTTTCTCTTCTCCTTCTGGGACCCGTATAATGTGAATGTTGGTGCATTTAATGTTGTCCTAGAGGTCCTAGTGTATTTTTCATTTCAGTTATTGTATTGTTCATCTCCGTTTGTTTGTTCTTTAATTTTTCTAGGTCTTGGTTAAACATTTCTTACATCTTCTCAATGTTTGCCTCCATTCTTTTTCCGAGGTCATGGATCATCTTCACTATCATTGTTTTGAATACTTTTTCTGGAAGGTTGCCTATCTTCACTTCATTTAGTTGTTTTCTGGGGTTTTATCTTGTTCCTTCATCTGGTACAAAGTCCTCTGCCTTTTCATTTTGTCTGTCTTTCTGTGAATGTGGTTTTCATTTCACAGGCTGCAGGATTGTAGTTCTTCTTGCTTCTGCTGTCTGCCCTCTGGTGGATGAGGCTATCTAAGAGGCTTGTGCAAGCTTCCTGATGTGAGGGACTGGTGGTGGGTAGAGCTGGGTGTTGCTCTGGTGGGCAGAGCTCAGTAAAACTTTAATCTGCTTGCCTGCTGATGGGTGGGGCTGAGTTCCCTCCTTGTTGGTTGTTTGGCCTGAGGTGACCCAGCACTGGTGCCTACAGGCCCTTTGGTGGGGCTAATGGCGGACGCTGGGAGGGTTCAAAACAAGGAGTACTTCCCAGAACTTCTGCTGCCAGTGTCCTTGTCCCCTCGGTGAGCCACAGTTGCCCCCTGCCTCTGCAGGAGACCCTCCAACACTAGCAGGTAGGTTTGGTTCAGTCTCTTGGGGCTAATGGCGGACGCTGGGAGGGTTCAAAACAAGGAGTACTTCCCAGAACTTCTGCTGCCAGTGTCCTTGTCCCCTCGGTGAGCCACAGTTGCCCCCTGCCTCTGCAGGAGACCCTCCAACACTAGCAGGTAGGTCTGGTTCAGTCTCTTATGGCATCACTGCTCCTTCCCCCTGGGTCCTGATGCACACACTACTTTGTGTGTGCCCTCCAAGAGCAGAGTCTCTGTTTCCCCCAGACCTGTTGTAGTCCTGCAATCAAATCCCGCTAACCTTCAAAGTCTGATTGTCTGGGAATTTCTCCTCCTGTTGCCAGACCCCCAGGTTGGGAAGCCTGATGTGGGGCTCAGAACCTTCACTCTAGTGGGTGGACTTCTGTGGTATAAGTGTTCTCCAGTCTGTAAGTCACCCACCCAGCAGTTATGGGATTTGATTTTACTGTGATTGCATGCCTCCTACCATCTCATTGTGGCTTCTCCTCTGTCTTTGGATGTGGGGTATCTTTTTTGGTGAGTTCCAGTGTCTTCCTGTTGATGACTGTTCAGCAGTTAGTTGTGATTCCAGTGCTCTCACAAGAGGGAGTGAGTCTCAACTTCTTTCTTTGAGGAATTAACATTTTACTTTATTGATTAACTGGATCTTTCTAATCATCACAACAAAATGTTGCATTATTCATACTAATTAGGGGACGAGCCATTCCAAATACAAGTTCTCAAATAATCCCTACACCTGGAATCACTAGTTTGGCCAATCAGAGGTTTTGCCTTGCTATGTTTAAATTCACAGGGTTAATTTGCATATCATTAATGTGCTAAAGACCTTCTAAACAGTTAATTTTCTAAAAAAGAGTTAAGCAAGACTCATGTTTTGGCAAAAATGTGGTCTAATTTTTTTTGTTTAGTATCTAATAATAACAAACATTTATTTAACATTCATTCTGTGCCAAGAACTAAGTATTTCTTATTTATTAACTAATTTAATCTTTCTGCAAACTCTATAGGAGAGGCATTAAGTTTCTACCACCACATTTTACAGAAGAGGGAACTGAAACACAGAGGGAACTTGCCCACATTCACATGGTTAATAAGGGGTTATTATAATTCATATGGTTTCATAATAAATTCATAAGTGAAATTATGAACTCATAAATTCGTATGTTAAAGCCCTAACCCTCAGTACATCAGAATGTGATCTTATTTGGAAATAGGTTCATTGCAGTTGTAATTAGTTAAATTAAAATGAGGTCATACTGGAGTAGGATGGGCCCATAATCCAATATGACCGGTGTCTTTATAAAGGGGAAATTTGGACACAGACATGCACCCAAGGAGAAGGGCATGTGAAGATGAAGGCAGCTATCTGTTGATACTTCTACACTCCAAGGAGCACCAAAGATTGCCACCTAACCACCAGAAGCTAGAGGGGAGGCACAGAACAGATTCTCCTTCACAGTCTTCAGAGGAACCAACCCTGCTCACACCTTAATCTGGGACTTATAGCCTCTAGAACTTTGAGAATAAATTTCCAGCGTTTAAGTCACTCAGTTTGTGGTATTTTGTTAATGGCAGCCCTAGCAAACTAATACAGGCATGGAGTCAGGATCAAACTCAGGCAGGAAGCCTCCGAGATGGGCATGCTTATCCCATCACTCTGCAGCTCCAAATATAGAGCTAATCAAAATAAAAACACTCCCTGCTCCTTCCTCCCCAAATAAACAGCACAGGAGGTACCAGCTTGGAAATCTATGCAGACAAATAAGACATTGACTACTCTTTTCAGATACACACAGTATTTGTACTATGTTCCCTGGAAGCCCCTCTTTCCTAATTGAGGGGGCTGATTGAGTGGATGATCTAGCCAGACATTTTTCATAGATCTGCAGACTAAATTCACTAACCCACCTGCCTGACTCTAAGCATGTCCCCCTGCTAGGGCTTCAAAATCCCCGTATTTAACAGATTTTTGAAAGCAGCATCATCATTCTGAGATTAGTAATATCCAGATTTGTGCTGTTTCCTTTGGGTTAAAATTAAAAGGATGTGTCCTAAGGGTGACAGTAGAGACAGTGACCCTCCCCAGTAGTCATATTAAGTTAGTACAGACAGAAAAAGGAAATGGCTCTCCAGGTGGCTGGGCGACCTGGCCCTGGGCTATGGAAAGAAACCTTAGGAGACCACGTTCTGAAACCTTGAGCAAGCACTGGCCCCGGGGGCCACAGGCTCCGAAGTAAGGGCAGCCTTTGGGTAGAGGGAGAGCTGCAACCAAGTCGGAGCCACGTGACTGGGGCCTGGGCACGCGTCCCTGCCGCCAGGGCGCGGGGTGTGGGAGGTCATGGTCTGGATCTGGTGTGGACCCATGTGCCGGCAGGCTGGTCACCACCATCCGTGGGGGTCAGGGAAAGGCTCTGAGGATTCTGAGCTTCATTTGTGCATTTTTTTTCCATTGCACCAAGAGAACACCAAGTCTTTATTACACGAATTCCTACGAAACAGCTCCAAGAAAAAACCCACACGTAGGAGAAAAAACAACAACAAAAAACCGAACAAAGCCACGCACACGGACGGAGGGGCGGGGGGCGACTGGTGCTCCCCCTCTTCTGTGCCCAGGCCACTGGGGGGTGGTGAGGATCGGAGGGCTGCCGCACTTCCGCACTCGCTCGGGATGCGGAGCCAGGCCAGGGTCCCCCTCCGGCACCGCGGGGAGCCCGCCCCGCCCTCACTATCTCTGGGTGACTTAGGGCCACCAAGCCTGCTCCCAATGCCCCAACGCTGTACGGCTGGGCTGGCTCATCATGGGAGCACCTCTTGACCAGCAGGCTGAACTTTGGTGCGACCGCCATCTGCGGTGTTTTAAGCTTTGCCCCAGCAAACCGGGAAGGCCGGCCTTGGGTCGGGGCTTAGGGGCTGGGCGTCTGACTACGATCTCCCACAAGGCGCGCGGGAGGCGGCGGAGGCGTGTTCCTTCTCGCGGAGGGTGGGGAAGCCAGCGTGGGCGCGGGGTCGGATCGCACAGGAGGCCTTCTGCGCGCGGGTTGCTGGCACTTCCGGAAGAGACTGGGAGGGAGGGAGAGAGGGAGGGAGGGAGGGAAAGAGGAAGGGCGGGGCGACCGGCTTTCTGAATCGCCTGCAAGTCCGGGCGCGAGCTGGGCCTGTGCTGCGCCGAGATGTCCGGAGGATCAGCCAGGAGCCTGGGGAAGGGTGAGGCCTGCCCTCCGCGATCCGCGATCCGCGATCCGCGGCGACCCTCAGACGCGTGTTGGGGCCAGGCTGCTCCGGAGCGGAGCCACGCAGGAGGTCTTCCACCCCTGGAAAACTGGCCAGGCCCGGGGGGCAGCGGGAGGCTGGGAGTACCCGCTGCTGTCGCGGCTGTAACCGCCTCCTCTTCTCCCCGCAGGAAGCGCACCCCCGGGGCAGGTCCCCGAGGGCCTGATTCGCGTCTACAGCATGAGGTTCTGCCCGTTCGCCAAGAGGACGCTCCTGGTCCTGAAGGCCAAGGGAATTGGGTGAGGATCAAGGCGCGGGCCGCTTCCAGAGCCAGCCAGGAACCAACAGCTGCGGGAAGAGCGGGCGGAAATCTTCGATAGGGTCCCCGCAGCTTCCTTTACTACAAAATACACTACATCAGCCTTTTTTTGCGGGGGTTGGGGGGACATAGAAAGTTATGAACCCTATCCTCGGGGGGCGGGAGGAATGCCACAGACACCACCAGTCTAGGACACCCCCTTTAGGTTAACCATTTTATGGATCAGAAAAGCTGAGGCTCTAGTAAAGTTAGTGGCATGCAGAGATCACTCGAATGGTAATCACAGGCAGGTCTTTTAGCTCTGGCAGACCCCTGATTTCTGCTGTACTTCCTTCTCTTTCACCCCGCTTCTTTCATGTCCTGTTTATATTGTTTGCTGTTATTCTGAGGCTATAGTCCCTTCCTGAATAGTCGGTAATTTACCCCCTTGAAGAGTCCAGACCTTGACCCTCCGCTGGATAGAGTGCTGAGTTAACTGTACCGTGAATATTCCTATAGATTGGGTTGTTGGCTGAGTGAAATAAAGTGTTTATGCCTAAAAATTCAGACTTTTGGGAAGCCTCACTGAAACTATTAAGGTGATTGACATATGGGTTATCCATAGGAAATATGCAAGTCATTGGCTTTTCCCTGAGCTGAATAGCCATTGAACCGCCTCCCTTCCAGTGACCTTTGGAATCTGTTGAACAGACATTAGATACGTGTAGTGTGGAAGTTTAAAACAAAGTCCCCATTACAAAGAAATTTTCCATGTATGTGATTAGAATTTATAAACTAATTTTAGTCTTCTTGGGGGAGAATTAAGCAGGCAATTCTTTTCCCTAAAAAAAAAATAAGATATATTCTAAAGAAAAAACAACAAATTATCTTTGCATTAGTCATCACTTCAGTAAGATTTGCATCTTATTTTGGATGAAACAGATTGCGAACACATAGCAAAATATTCAGCCAATAGTAACATTTATCAAAACATTATTTTATCCAACTCTTGTAATGTTTACTGTATTAGTCAGGACTCTTTTATTGCATTAAAGAGATATCCCATTCAGTTGGATTGAAAAAAGACATATCTTGTGCTCATACAATTGAAAAGTCCAGGAGCAAGACACAGCTGGATCTGGGGCCACAAAGTCCTGGGTTAGTGCCCTTCTGGAACTCTGGGTTGGAAACAACCATATCTTACTGGGACAGTTTCCCAAAGGAAAATTGCAGTGATTTTATCATAAAAGTGTGTGTATGGAGGTTGAAGGGTGTAACAGCTGCCAGGCAGTGCGAACAACAGAGGTCTGCTATGTTTATGGATCAGTTTTAAGTTTGAGTCCCAGAAGGCTTTGATTAGAGAGGTCCTAGATTTTACCACATGATAGAATTTACTAAAGCATGGTTTTCTCTAAAAGGTGCATCTTCCAACTTGTTGCAGCAGATATGTTGCCTTGTTGGCTCACCATGCCAGGTTAGCAAAATGCATGTGTGTTCTGAGAACTTTCTTTATTACAAAAGCCCAGGATTTACCTTTTCTTTTCATACTATAAAATTTCAGAAATGTTGATAATTCCGTAGCAGGGAACATCATTTTTCTTGCAGTGGCTTATATCTGAAGTGTCCAGTAATCTGACAGCACAGGAACCTTTTCATACATACAGATGCCAGTGTTCAATCTGGCTATTCCTTTGTTTCCATGGGGGAGGGATTGCATATTTAAATCCTCAAGATAATGCTGTTGTAGCTAGCTACTGAGGTGGATGAGGAAATAGGAAACAAAAGGTGTTGGGTATATTATTTTTGAGTAGCTAATCTGTTCTACTGAACACTCATCCAGCTTTGACAATGATATGGACCTGGCTTTAACAATTATATGAAACTTTCTTTTCTCTTATTTCCCCTAAAATCTCTTAGGCAAGATACAAGTTAGTTCTAAAAACAATCTTGATATAGCCTGGACTTCACCTGTTTTTCACACTTAGTGTGATTTACCCATGTAACATTTTAAAGTATCAGTGCATGGAGATTTAACCTGAAAGTTTATTTCGTGGATGGATTTTTTGGATTCCCTAACATTCTTGAAAAAAATGAGGAACTTTCTATTAAAATTGGCAAAAGGAATTGAATTTTATCATGTTGATTCTCATACAGTGGAGTGGCGGGGTGTGGAGAAACTCAATTAGTTGGCTCATATATTTTTACAATTAAGATCCCTCTTAGTCCCAAATGGAGTGTCTAATTGACAATCTTGAAGCATTTCCACTTATTTATTCAACAAATGTGTACTGAGTACCTATCTGAAAATGTTAATATTTCTTCATAGCATTTAAATCTATTTATAACTTTGCTCATTTACATGTTGGTTTATGAATATGACCAAGACACACAAGATCCCTCCTTTCATGGAGCTTACATTCTAGGGAGGTGACATAACAAACGTAATTAAGTAAGCAAAGTAATTTCACTTACATATCATCAGTACAATGAAGAAAGTAATTCAAGAAATATAAAAAAGGCCAGTGTGGCCAGATCATAATGACGAAAGGAAACGTCATAGGAAGCAGATGTGACAGGTAAGCAGGGGCCAGAACAAGGGGTTTAGAGTTTATCCTCTTTGCAATGAGGAGCAATCGAGGGGTTGTAAGTAAGCAGGAGGGTGGCCTCATCCAATTTACTTTTGTGTGTGGAGAATGGACTGTAGGGAGGTCACAGTGGAAGCAGAGGGGCTGGTGGGACTATTGTAGAGGTCCAGGTGGCAGATGACATCTTAGATGAGGTGGCAGTGTTAAAGCTGAGAAGTGGAGGAAGCCAGAATGTGATTTGAAGGCCTAGCTGACAGGTCTTGCTGATCCATTTCATTTGAAGAAGAGGTGGCCGGGGGTTAGGAATCAAGGCCAAGCTGACTCCAAAATTTCGGGTCTGACCAGCTAAGTGGATGATAAGACCAATGACGCTTTATTCAGGAGTACAAGAAAAATGTTACTCTCTTCATTGTCTTCTATGTGTTTTTCAGGCATGAAGTCATTAACATCAACCTAAAAAATAAGCCTGAGTGGTTCTTCAAGAAAAATCCCTTTGGCCTGGTGCCAGTTCTGGAAAACAGTCAGGGTCAAGTGATCTATGAATCTGCCATCACTTGTGAGTACCTGGATGAAGCATATCCAGGAAAGAAGCTGTTGCCAGATGACCCCTATGAGAAAGCTTGTCAAAAGATGGTCTTTGAGTTGTTTTCTAAGGTGTGTGTTCAAGAAATTTCAGCTCCTATGTAACACCTTTGTTTTTAAAGCTAAATCATTGCTGTCACTGATGGTTCAGTGATTTGGGTGGGGAAGACAAACAGGATTATGCTCTTGTCCGCTTGGACATGTCCTATGAGCCCTTTCACGGTCCAGATCCTGTTTACTTCCCAAAGTTACACCTCTCCACTCTTCTCCTAACACTTTATATTCCTGTCATGCTGAATGTTCTTATTTTTCCCAAACTTGCCACCTTCTTCTCAACTCTTGCTGGAAGACTCTTCCCCCTTCTCACTTTGCCTGGTTGTCTCCAAGTCCTCTTCCTGTACAGTCTGCGCTCCTGTATGTGCAGAACGTGAGGATGCTGAGGGCCCGCTATACTATGCCGTTTTATAAAGGACTTGTGCATCAGTGGATTTTGGTATCTGCTGGGGGCCCTGGAACCAATCCTTCAAGGAACCAGGGGACAACTGCCTTTGCTCAGATACCTTTGTCTTCTAGAAGCTTGTCCGGGCTGGGTTAGTGCCCAGCTCTGTGTGCCCACGCGTGCTAACTTTCCCCTGTGGGGACTGCCGCCTTCTTGCCTGTGTGTTGTACCAGGGGTGTGAGCTCCTTGAAGGTGAGGGCCGTGTTTCCATCACTGTTGGCCCACTGCCTAGGCTTGCGACCAGCCCTTCCTAGTTATGTGACGGTGAGCTAGTTGCTTATTACTTTACCTCTGTGCCTCAGCTCATGTGTAAAATGAATATAGTAATTGATCCCATCCCGTTGATAAAAATCAGTTAATATAAAACACCTAGAGTCCAACAGATGGTAGATACTCAATGTTAGCTCTTGTTGTTTTAGCCACATTGTCTAGTTGTGAGCGTCTTCTGTGTGTTGGCAATAGCTCCTTGTGGACTGAGTAAATGGCATTCCTATAGGAGAACTGTCTGTGCCTTAATTAGCATCAATGTTAAATCAAACATTTGGGTGAGTTCAAACAATTAGTATTAACACAGAAATGACCAACAGTAGACAATGCAAATAGCATGGTCAGGTTATATCTCTATAATTCTGTTACTTTTGTCAGGATATATCTCAGCACAGTAAGAAACATCTTATCTCTAGGGAAAGAAATGGTTAGAGAAATATCCAGAAGGTGAGACTTGTAGGGAGAACATTTTCTTTAAGGAGACATTGCAAAGGGAAGTCAGTGGGGAAGGAATAGGGAGTTGTCTGGCTTAGCAGAACGAGAGTGAAAGAATACTAGAGATGGTTACCCTCAAAGATGATGGACAGGGAATATGGCATTCACAAGAAAGATGTTGGAGAATTTTTAAAAATAGTAACGAGATTCATTGTACTGTCCAGAAAGAAAATGAGCTAACAGCTGGAGATGCCCACCATTACCTCCCTCCTCACACTCAGGGAAGAGGTGGCCTCAAGTACTATTATGACACCACCCTCCTGGCCCCAGTTCAGCAAACCAGAAATGCCCCCACCTGCAACCACAGCCAAATCACCTTCTCTCCTGGGAACTTGGAAATGAGACACAGAGACTAAGACAATAAATGTGTTGAGGTTTTAGAGGTGTATGTATATATCATTGGAGATGACAAATCAAAGTCACACAAAAAAAGAATTTTTAAGGAATCAGAAATTAAGAGCATTGCAAAGGGATTTGACATTTGGAAAATAACAAGGAGCAGACATTTAAGGAGAAGCAGAGATAAAAGACCAGGCAGGCCCAGCTGGAAACGCGGAAGGAAGGGCTGCCTGCACACCTTCAGTTCCAATGATGGCAAGCTGTACCCTGGGATGGATGGGCTTTCAGGACATTCTCCTATATTTTTACAAGTGCCTGTTTACTTCCACTGGACAAGTGTACTTTTGTCTCTTGCAGTGAGACAATACCAAAGACCGAGCATGAAAACACAAACACTTCCACCACAAGCATGAAAGCATGACAGGACACCTGTCTTCAGGTCATCAACCACTTTGAACTGTCTTCTCATACCCTCCCCAAGACAGAAATCAGGAAAATCCCCTTCCCAGCTCCCTTTGCAGCTGGGGCCAAGGTCTGGACCTAGGCTCTTCCTCTCAGACACACACATGGTAGAGTTCAATTCAGAAATGAGCCATGTGGGGAAATGGGCTTGGTGTGGGGCGCTGGTTCTACTGGTGAGGGTGGCTGGTGGCAGAACTCCTGGCTTTCAGGAGCTGCGGTGGTTGCCAGGTTGAATTCCAGAGTGGCATTGGTTACCTCAGTGTCCAACTTCTGGCAGCGGCACAGACTGTAGCATCTAGTGCTCGGTTCACTGGTGGCAGTGGGTGCTTCCCATCAGGTCAGTTCCCAGCATGATTCTGAAATGTTCCAGACCTGTTTGTTCAGCCTCTCAACAATTCTATGAGCCACTCAGTGTCCTTTTAGGACATTTTTGACCCAAGCCCACCAATCGGCTTCTCTTATTTGCAGCTTATAAAATCCTGACCAGTACAGCATCTAAGGCCACAAAACTGTTTTTAAGATCAGTACCCGACCTCTGTGAGCAAAGGAATGGGTGTACTTTTGAAGTTTCTAGAACATCCTGACACCGGGACTATGAGGGTTCTATGGTGCTTTTATATGAGGGGGCTGGTATAGTTAGCGCCACACTGATAAACTAAGAAACTACTCTCTGTCTAGGTACCACCTTTGTTATTAAGCTTTCTTAGAAGGCAAAATAAGGAAGACTGCTCTGGCCTGAAAGAAGACTTGCATAAAGAATTCAGCAAGCTAGAGGAGGTAATTAATCCCTTCTCCTTGATTTTTATTGAAGTGATACATTGTATCTGCTCTCACCTTCTACTCTTTTCTTCATACTCCCATTTTCAAAATCACTTTAAGGTAATTAGCAATAATACCAAATAGGAAATTTTAGTTTACAACAGATAGCAGCTGTAAGCTGTTGTGTTTAAGATACAAACCAAAACACCTAAAAATGGTTTGTCATGGGCTTGCTTTTAAAACATTTTATCGCACTGACATGAAAATATCACGGAAAAATTTCACCCACATTTCCAGTTTTTCACCTGTTGTTATTTTTCCATGCTTGTTTTCAGTCCTTGAACATATATATTTATATATATATATATATATATATATAAATTTATTTATTTATTTATTTTTGGCTGAGTTGGGTCTTTGCTGCTGTGCACAGGCTTTCTCTAGTTGCAGCGAGTGGGGGCTACTCTTCATTGCTGTGGTTTCTCTTGTTGCGGAGCACGGGCTCGAGGCACGCGGGCTCAGTAGTTGTGGCACACGGACTTAGTTGCTCCGCGACATGTGGGATCTTCCCGGACCAGGGCTTGAACCCGTGTCCCCTGCATTGGCAGGTGGATTCTTAACCACTGCACCACCAGGGAAGCCCAGTCCTTGATCATATATTAAAAAGTTAACATAACTATAATAAGAGTATAAGTCATTGTGTTCTTTCTCCCACTTAGTATTATATAATAAACTTACATAAACTTATCTGAAAAGAAAATTACTTGTATTAAAAACTTAAATAAAATTATATAAAAATGTTTATTATATAATAAACATTTGCCATTAGTCAGACAGACATTTGGGGAAGCCCAGAAGTGTTTTTACCTGCTTTGTGGGAGAGCTGCCATTTGGACCTGTATATGCAATCATCCTCCTCCATTCACACTCAACCTTAGGCTTTTACTGAGAGAAGATACAGTCCTGTCTCGTATGGGAATCCATCCTAACCTTTTATCATTAAGTATGAACTTTGCTGGAGATTTTTTCAGAAACCTTTTTTTTATTATTAAGAAAGTTCTATTACTAGTTTTCTAATTTAAAAAAGTCATGAATGAGGGTTGCATTTTTAGTGTTTTGTTTGCATCTATTACATCTACTGAAATGTTCATTGAACTTTTTCCCTTTAATCTGGTGAATATATATGGTGGCACTGACAGGTTTTTCTGGTGTTGAACCATGCCAGTATTACTGTGTAAAACCTACTTGTTTTCAGTGGATTTTCATATATACTTTAGAATTAGTTGATATTTAAATGATTTTTGCATATTTGTTCGTAAAGTAGATTATTTTCTTATCATATCTTTATTTGGTTTTTATATCAAGGCTACTGTAACCTCATAAAATGTGTTGGCTTACTTTCTCTGGATTTCTAAGATCTGAAACCATTTGATAGGGTTTGGCTATTTCTTTAAAATATTTGATTCTGGTGTCTTTTATGGGGGTGGAGTTTAAGAATATAGTTCAGTTTCCTTAATGTTAATTGATTTTCAGGATTTTTATATTTTCTTGAATCACGTTTTGTTTTTGTTTTTGTTTTTGTTTTATTTTTGGCCACACCACATGCCGTGGGGGATCTTAAGTTCCCTGACCAGGGATCGAACCCACGCCTCCTGCACTGGAAGGCAGAGTCTTAACCACTGGACCGCCAGGGAATCCGTTTTCACATATAGCGACACGAAGATAATCATGTTTCCTGATTTCAAGTAATCTCTATGTACAACTACAGTTGACTCTTGAACAAGGTGGAGGTGGAAGGTACCAGCCCCTGGAGCAGTAGAACATCCACATACCACCTGCTAAATTTGGGGTTAGTTGGGGGACATATAATTTTCTTCCCATCTAAGTTCACAGAACTCCAGGTTAAGGACTCACACTTTACAGTGAGTGGTACCATTTCCATGTTTCAGGCTGCTGAGAGGGCATTTCCTTCTGAGTGAAACTATCATACTTATTTTATTTATGCATAATATTACCAGGCGCTACAGTTTAAGGACAGCCCCAAACAATAGTGATTCATTGTACAATTCTGAGTGCCTAATAATTGCAAGGCACTCTGCTGGACAGCAGGGGAGGTAGAAGGTGAGATGCAGTCCATACTGCTCAGATGATTAGTTTGGTGGTAGACCAAAGACAAATACTCAGGTAGATATAAATGATCTATCTTCAATGCAGAATGTTATAAGGGCCCTGAGAAAAACTATGGATGTTTTATAAAATGGTTTGGTGTTGATTAGCCAGATGATATTCTCAGTTCTTCTGTTTGTAAAACCATAATACCAATTCACCTTCTTAAATTTCAGAATCATAGTATTTGTGTTTGGTTTTCAAAGAATTTTATTTGGCATCTGTTTAACAGTTAATCTAGTTATTTCCAATATATTTTAAGTAAATTTTTTATTGAAGTATTATATGCAGAGATTTACCCAAAGCATAAGAGTACAGCTTGGTGAATTTTTACAAAGTGAACACAGCCATGATACTAGCATCCATATCTAGAAACAGAATATTAGTTTTGGATGGTTTTTGTACTTTATACAAATGGAATCATATAATATGCACTCTTTGGGGTCTGGCTTCTTTCATACAATATCAGGTTTCTGAGGTTCATCTATATTGTGTGTAGTTCATTCCTATTCTTTGTATAGTGTTCCAATGTATGACTCCTGTACAATTTATCCATTTTAGTCCTGAAAGACAGTAAACATTTCCACTTTGGGGATGTAACAAATAGTGCTGCAATGAACACTCTTATACCTATCTTTTGGTGAACATATGTTCACATTTCCAAGGAATATAATTACTGGGTTATACAGTATGCATGAACTCAGCTTTAGTAGATACTGTTAAAGCATGGTTGTACCAAATTATTGATACATTCCTATCAGCAGTAGATCCACACCCTTATTAAGTTTGTCTTGTTCATTTTAGCCATTCTGATGGATGTGAAGTGGTATGACATTTTGGTTCTAATTTGCATTTCCCTATGACTAATGTAGTTGAGCACATTTTCAAATGGTTATTGGCCATTTAGACCTCCTCTTTTGTGAAGTCCAAGTCTTGCCCAGTTTTCTGATGGGTTTTCTGCCTTTTTTCTTTTTGATTCCCAGGAGTTCTTTCTATATTCTGAATACCAGTCCTTTGTTGGATATATCTATGACAAAGATCATGTACTCTGTAGCTTGTTTTATTTTTCTCCATTTTCCAGTTTATTTTATTGACCGTTTTGCTTCATCCCAAACCAAGAGATTCTAAAGCTTAAACTAATCAGACAAAAAGCCAACTTGAATATGTCAGGGTAAAACCTGCTGCTCTCACTTTCTTAACTTAACTCTTGCCTTCATCATTTCTTTTGATGAATCTTACTAGATGCACAAATAAGAACTACTCTTATGCTGTTTAATGTTCAGGTCCTGACTAATAAGAAGACAGCCTTCTTTGGTGGCAGTTCTCTTTCTATGATTGATTACCTCATCTGGCCCTGGTTTGAATGGCTGGTAGCCCTGGAGTTAAATGAGTAAGATATTTGAATATTTTGTGCTTAATTTAGGATAATGATAATTGAAATAGTATATACTAACCTTTTTTTATGAACAAAAATTAATATATCTCATTCAACTGGCATGAATGGGAGCAAGCAGACAGGAGGAGACTTGGACTTTCCAGGGCATGTCCTATACCTACACTCACCATTTTTCATCCTTGGGGCCGGTAGGGGTGGGGAGTTCTGTGACATGTAGTAAAATGTTTTAAAAGTAATTACTCCTTCCCTCCTCGTTAAAAATCTATAAGAATGTGCATTTTCATAAGGATTTCAGGAAGGATTGTATGACCAATGCTACCTCCCATTTACCATCAAGAGTCCCACACTATTTTCCAAACTCTGTGTTTCGAAGTTTGGCAGCCACCTTGGCTTACTGCCACTTCTTAGAGCTTAGAGCTATTCAGGGTTACTTTTGGTCACAATCTGACCATAGAATAACAAATATATAACATTCTTGGTTGTCTTTCATGTTCTCATTTTAAAAAACGATCAGCCTCCGTTTGGACAAGTTCTCATGCTAACTGAGCAAGTCACTTCACTCTAGTCTTAGATTCCTCTTCACAAAACAAGGACCTCTACAATATCTTCCAAATCTCATATTCAATGATTACATGCATCTTAAATAAGTATTTTTAAAGAACTATTTTTAAAAGTTAGAGGAAAACAATATGAAACTGCAGAGTGGTAATAATGATATATAGGAGAATTTGCGATGCCCTCCTACTTTGCCTTGCTCACACCTTCATTCTTTCCATCTCCCACAGGTATGTAGACCACACTCCAAATCTTAAGCTCTGGATGGCAGCCATGATGAAAGATCCTGCAGTATCATCCCTCTTCATTGATCCAAAGGCCTTTCGAGGTTTCTTAGATCTCTACTTGCAGAACAACCTCGAGGCCTGTGACTATGGGCTCTGAAGGGGACAGGAGTCAACAATGAAAATATATCGGATATTTCCGTTCACTAATATGAATAATAACATGCTTTTATTTTACCAAGTGCTCTCATGTTTCACTGGATCACCTTCTCTGATTTGAGAAGGTGGCCTTACTGTGGGCTTTCCTCAAGTCCCTCCTGCAAGAAATGTAAACACATTTCCTGTCTCAGGATGCTCAAAGGATGCTAAGGGTTCTATCACAGTCCATGCTGTAAACCTCTAAATCATCTCTAGTGAGAGCTGAACTTCAGTCTGGATTTCTAACTGCCCATAGGACATGTCCACTTGGATACCGTGCTGTCATTTCAAGAGATGCCCTTTCAAGTTTGTCTTCTGGGTTCTGAGTTAAGAACCTTTCAATTCCTCATTCTTTCCTTTCCATCACTGACTCAGTTTTACACCTTTCTTCTTACTGTTGTTGCCACTGAAGTCCAGACCCATGTCACCTCAAAGCCAGGTGACTAGGTGGTCTCCTATTTGTTCTCCCAGTCTCCAATCACTAACCCCTTCAAATCCTTCCTACCAAAGCTTATGCTGGGCACACAGAAGGTGTCCCATATATATAACTGAATACTGTGAAGACCACCTCCATCAGTTCAGTATATAAGGCTGGACTTCATTCTACAGATGATTCAACTAAGGTCCTGAGGTTAAGTGAGGCCTTAAGATGCTGGCAGAAAGTTCTGGGGAAACACACCCAGCACAGGGCTCTTATATCGGAACTAGGGGGCGGGCTGTCGACCTGCCCCAGTACAGTCTAGTTTCCTGTCCTTATTCTTAAACGTAAGAGCGCATTAACAGTCACTTAAGGCTCACCCCTGGACTTCCGATTCGGTAGGGTAGGCCGGGGAGTTCACATTTGAAATGAGTCCTCCGCCCCATGGTGATGCAGGCGACCTGGGGGCCGCACCGTGAGAGGCAGCTGAGAATTGGCTGACTTCACAAACGGCCTCCAGCCGCCCACCTCGGCCGCCACCAAAGCCCAGGCTCCGGGCGGACCCATCTCTGCCGCCGTCCGCCTGCCCCACCCGGGGCAGGCTGCGGGCGGACTTCGGTCAGATGTAGACCAGGGGACTGAGGTGCCATAACCAGCCACTACCTGGCTTCCACTTTGGCCAGCCACAGACACCCGCGGAGACCCAAGACTCCGCCACCCAGGAGCCTGTAACGCAACCGCCCATTTGCTCAGCTTGGCACTGCGAGGCCGCGGCACTTACAAAGGCTTGGAGGCTTGGAAGCTTGGAAGATTGGCTGAAGCTCCGGGCGCCGCGGCCAATTGGCGGATAGGATCGCGTTCTAGGGGGCGGGTTCCGCCTGGGCCCCGCCTCTTTCTGCAGCCCTCTTCGCTCCACATCCGGTTCCGTCCGCCGCGCTCCTGGAGGTATCTCAGGCTCGTCTTTCTTTTCACCTAGGTCGGGTGGGTTGCTGCTGCCTGCGTAGTATTTGAAGGGGCGAGGGATTAGAGGTCAATTTTGAATTTTGAGATTTTTCACGAATTTGGGAACCCAGAATAGGATTGCCAGCTTTTAATTTTGCGTAATCGTTTTAAAAGAAAGCTCAACTACTTCACCAAAGTTTCATCAGAGATTTTACCATCAAAAAAAAAAAAAAAAAAAAAAGCGCAAGGGCTATAATCTCAGTAAGGAACAAGTCTTTAAAGCGAATACCTTTAACTTAAAGGGGAAAAAAAAGTCATTAAATTGTTCTCGTTTTCTGATTTGACTGGAGACAAGTAAAGAAGACCCCATATCACTAATTGTCAGCCCTGCATTGGGCACCACTAATTTAGCTACATTATAGGGCACTGACAGACAGGGGCATTTGGTCCCCGGGAATGTTCTGTCTTGTCAGAACTATGGGTCTTCCCTGCAACATTCAAATAATAAAAATAATAGCTAACGGTTGCTACGTATTAAATGCTTCTCATCCGTAGTCTGAATTACTTCAACCCAGACCATACAATGTGTTGGTACCATTAGCTCTGAATTACAGATGAGAACATCAGGGCACAGAAAGTTGCTGTGATTTGTCCAGGGTCGACCAGTAAATGTTGAAGAGGTGATTCAAACCCAGCCTGAACTCTTAGAGTCATTCAGACCATTCGTAAAATAAGCGTTTAAATATGCCTCTGCCTCAGACTCTTTATTCATCAACTTTTAAGTTTTAGAGATTGAGCTGATAGAGGACTGTAGCCACCTTTTTGACACACCACTATAGTTCCTGGGGTAGGACAGGAAGTGTTGATGTTCCTTTTCGAAACCCAAACAAGTCGACATTTGTTTGATTTTACAAATGTTTCATTTTGTCTTATTTTAGGATCTCGAAAATCTGCCTTTGCTTATTCAGGTGTTACTATATAAGGTTGTTAATTTTTTTTTCTTTGATCCCTTAAGCTATAAAATAGGGACAGGAAAGCAGAATCAGGTACTTAAAAATTAAGTCTCCTTTGACCCTGCTTTCCCCAGTGCGAAGATGAAGTTCCCCCACTGACAACTTTAGTAATCTTATTTAATGTCCCAACGACATTAGAACATAGGATTCTCTCTGATCCTTAAAGGTCATAATTAAATCTCTCTAGGGAAACCATAGTGTTCAGCGGTCAGATTAAAAACCACATTACTGAAAGGTAGCCTGCAGCATTCAACCCATTCAATTGGTATTAAACTGGTAACTGATGAAATAAACATTCTGAGTTGAATTTTAATTCTAATGTGCTTGGCAAAGCTGAATTGCAGTGCACTTTATCTTTTTGGACATAAAATGAGAATGCACTATGCTATTAAAAATGTGTCCTTATTCACTAGTATTAATCATTAACTTTGAAGTACACTAAACTCTTTTACTATATACTGAGGACGGCCACCTGAACAATTTCATTCGCTACATCAAAACCCTTCAAGTAGGTACTTAGTGTTCTCATTTTACAGGTGAGGAAGTTGATGGTCAGAGAGGTTAGATAGCTTGCCTAAGTGCCAAAGCCGGGGTTTGAATATAGTGCCCAGTGAGAACTTTGACATAATATTGCTTCCATTCAGAGGAAGAACTTTCCATCCCTTTGTCCATTCTCCCCTGACTACGTTAAATAGACTTGCATCTCAGAATGTGACTTCCCATATACAGGTATACAGCTGACCCTTGAGCGACATGGGTTTGAACAGCAAGGGTCCACTTATACGTGGATTTTTTTCACCAAATATGTACCGCAGTACTATATGATCTGCAGTTGGTTGAATCTGCAGGTGCATAACCACAGTTGCGGAGGGCTGACTGTAAAGTTATACTTGGATTTTCTTCTGTGTGGCGGACCAGCACCCTGAAACCCCTAGTTGTTAAGGGTCAGCCATACTTTTAATCAGCAATATTTTCCAACTCTCGGAGTTGCTTTTCTTGAAAAGGTGGGAATGAGGAGACACAACATAAAAATACGTTCTCTTCTGGCATGGTAGAAAGGTGGAGCCAGGAACCTTTTACTTTACAAATGGAATCCTTAGCTTGGCTATTGCTAATCCAGTCATTGTCAGTGTATACCAGGGATGGTCAAACTAAAGCCAGTGGGCCGAGTCCAGCCCACTGCTCATTTTTGCACAGTTCAAGAGCTAAGAATGGTTGGGAAAAAAGGTCAAGTGAAGAATTATGATTTGTGACATGGGAAAATTACGTGGAACTCCTCAATGGTTAGAAATGTCCCTCCCAGCCTGATGCAGGATGCTCATAGTCGGGGAGGCTGTGCATGTGTGGGGGTCAGAGGTTAGTGGGAAACCTCTATATATTCGGCTAAATTTTGCTGTGAACCTAAAACTTCTCTAAAAAACAAAGCCTATTAAAATATATATGAAGTTCAAATTCAGCGTTCATAAGTAATGTTTTATTGGAACACAGCCACACCCATTTATTTATATCTTATCTACGGCTGTTTTCACCCTACAAGGATAGAGCTGAGTAGTTGACACAAGATGGCTTGAGAAGCCTAAAATATTTACCGTCTTGGCCTTAACAGAAAAGTTTTCCCATCTCTTGTATAGATTAAGATCCTGGTTGGAGTGCTGCCCCTGGAGTCAAACTTCCAGGCTTCATAGTACCCTTTGCACCTCTTACTAGATGTGAGGCTTTTGACAAGTGACCTAACCTTGCTAGCCTCAGTTTACTGAGGCAAGAATACAACCCTTATAGGACTATTTTAAGGATTAAATGAGTTAATACACATAAAGCACCAAATGCATGTTAGTATAATTTATTTTGATTTTTGAGAATTTCACATTCCTCATACGGCCTTTCCTTTTAGAATCTGTTTATATTTTCTCTCAACTATTTGAAATACACTTTCTCTATGTGAGTGTTGTATTTATCTGATCAGGAGTCATCTCCTTGTCTACCAGAAGCTCTCACATGACATGGTTATGTTGATTGTTCCTATTTTACCCTCCAGTTTGTACTTTTTGATCAAAATTAGCTCCAGAAGAATAGTTATCTTATTACTTCCTCTGTCTTCCAGATGCAAAACTGCCAGCATGGCAAGTCAAGAACCAGTTTGTCTTTTCCAATGCCAGGTTTCTTGGTGGCATATATGCATTTTCTTTCCAGAGGACATTTATTCAAACATTTTGCCATTCCCCAGTTCTTAGAAAGTGACAGCTTACCATATCTTACATAAAATCACTATGAGTAACTTAGCAAAGAATGTAGTTGAGTGACTATTCTGAAGATTTTCAAAGATTCTTATTCAGCAGAAAAAAATGTAAACACTGTTAGCCAAGAATTTCTGGATAGGTTGGAATTCCAAAGACCAAAAGGTGCCCGTTCATAAGCTACATAATTAGGTTCTGGTACTTTAATAAAAGATATTTAGATTCAGCTGACATTTGTTGAGCAGCTATTATGCACTATATCTTTTTTGGGATTTTTGTCCTTTCCTCTCCACACTGTTGCCAGCTTTAGAGACCAAGTTAATGAGCCAGACTTCAGACTTTTAAAGTTCTTCAACCCTACTAACTGGTCACTTTGGGCAAAGAATTTTCTTTTTCTTTTTTTTTTTTTTTTTTTTGGCCACACTGTGCAGCTTGCGGGATCCTAGTTCCCTGACCAGGGTTAGAACCCGGGCCCCTGGCCATGGAAGCACCGAGTCCTAACCACTGGACCACCAGGGCATTTCCTATTTTTCTGAGATTATTTTCTAACTTGTAAAATAGGAATAATAATAATAGCTGACTGAGTGGTTGTGGGAATCAAATAAGGTAACCCATGGAAATCATTTAGTCACTGTGAGTGAAACATAATACTTTTCTTTCCTTCTTTACCTGTCAACCCCATAAAATGCATTTACAAGCAATTCCCATTTCAGCTCTATCCTGTAAAAATTAAAAGAATTATATTTCCACCTGCTAAATTTTAGGATCTCAGCTTCTTAAGGTCAGAGCAAAAGCTAGCTACCTCCTTTATCTCATGTAGATGGGCGTGCTATCCAAGTGGCCCCTGTATTGCTGGCTGTTTGCAATGTGTCCTTGGTAATTAAAAAGGATCTTCCCTGAAATTTATACTGGGAGTTGGAAAGAGCTCACAAATTTGTCTTTGCCTCTAGGTATCTTGTTTCTGTTCATCACCAGTTTTTCATAGTTTGGGTAAAATCTCATAAATATGGCCAGAACTAGGGTGAGGCAATGAGGACATAAAATTTAAGGAGACACTTTTAGGGTCGTGCAAGATCTTAACACTAATACGTTTTTCTTCTTATCTGCTAGATCATGAAAAAGTTTGGCCTTATTTTAAAATAAAGTACTCATTATACACAGGGTATGGCCAGTTGTCTTAGATACACAAGAGGGAGGGTTTAGAATGGGAAAGAAAACGTTAGCGTTACCCTGGTCAATTTTTTATTAAACTCCTTTGAAATAAGTGGAGTTTAAATGCCCATTCTTCACGGATTCTTGATGCAGAGAACAGACCACACAGGATGTTGTGAGTTCAAAGCAAGGGGTACTCTTCAGGTGTTTTTTGTTGTTTTGTTTTTATTTTTAGCTTTTTGTTCTTTCCCCACTCCTGCTACGGCTTCTGAATCTGGGGCTATGTCTCTGCAGGTTGAATTATCCTAGCTGCCATCCTGGATCACTCCCCCTCTACCTCGCCACTGCCCTGTTGCTCCAAAGCTGAATTTGGGGCAAGAGGGGAGAGCCGGAGCGCTGCTGTCCTTGGAGTCTGCAG
This sequence comes from Physeter macrocephalus, assembly GCF_002837175.3. NCBI lineage: Eukaryota > Metazoa > Chordata > Mammalia > Artiodactyla > Physeteridae > Physeter > Physeter macrocephalus. The sequence continues at coordinate 59,693,127 of NC_041233.1, forward strand.
CGGCGGCAGCAAGCCACACGGCCACGACTGTGAGCATTGGTCTCTGCGCAGACGCCAGGAGACCGTGACTGACGATGCGACCAGGACCTTGGGGAAAGGTGAGTCCTCTTGACAGCTGTCCGCGGGCTGGGGGCGCCCCGTGGCTGGATGTTGGCTCTGGTGAGGCGGCTGCCGGCCTTGGCCTCCAGACCAGCGTGGCGAGGAGGGACAGGCTTCCTCCGCACAAAAGCCACGTGCAAAAAAAGGTGTCTTCTCTGGGACACAGGAGGCGGAGCTCCCGCAGCCCTCTTGGGGTCCTGGGGAGGCGAGTGAGCCCCTCTCCCCTCTGGGCTAATCCGCCTCCCTGTATCCCCCTCCACCCGCAGGGAGCACCCCCCCAGGGCCTGTCCCAGAGGGCCTGATCCGCCTCTACAGCATGAGGTTCTGCCCCTACGCGCACAGGACGCGCCTGGTCCTCCTGGCCAAAGGCATCAGGTGAGAAGCGGGGGGGCCCCCATAGGCGCATGGGAACGTCTGATATCTGGGGAGCCCTGCTCAGATTTCAGAGGCTCTCTGTGCCTTTCTTCTGAGGCAAAGTCAATAAACGGTTAGCAAAGGACAGGTTCTTGAGAGTGCCGTCCTGAAATGCAGACAGGCCTGTGCAGGAGACTTTTAGGACAACTCAAAGTAAACTGAATGATGGCTTGGTGAGCTGGTTCCTCCCCTAGAGCTTGTGAAGAAAGGCACCACGGAGGCTACCGGGGCCTTCTCTGACTGCTCCGTCCAGTGTAAACCCCACCCCACCCCAGGCGTCTTCAGGTCAATTCTGTTCTCTTCATTGTGCTTGCAATGTTTTCTTATTTGTTTATCCGTCTTTCCTTTACATCTCCCAGCCCCTCCCCCAACACACATAGAAACACACACTCACACACACACAAATGTAAGCTCTTGAAGGTAGGGACTTGTCTCTCTTATTCATGGGCCAGAAGAGAGCCTGGCACGTAGTAGGTGCTTAAAACTATTTTTTGAATGAATGAACAAATAGTTCCAAACAGTGAAATAGAAGGAACTGCTATCAAAGAGGTGTCTTGAAGGTTCCCACACACCTGATAAATAGGTACACACCCGTCCAGAAGGAATTTTGCAAGATGAGCTCTTGCAAAGGACATCTGGATTTGGAAGGCAGAGCAACTTTGCTGGACTGTGGACGGCTGGATGGACCAGCTCAAAGCCAAGGTGTTGAGAAGTGTCACTCCAGCCTCTTGACTCTGGCCTTGGAGAATCGGTAGTTCGGGAGTTTAAGATTCATGTTAAAGAGATGCAGAGACTAATACAGAGACGTTTTAAAGAAAATTATGTAATTCTGCTCTGTGGAGTTTCTATGGCTTTTATTTCCAGGTTCTTCCCTCTTGCTCAATTCTACTTGGCCTTAAGGTTACTTTTATTTTTTTTAAGAAAAATAACAATTGATGTTTTACCCCCAGTGATGAAGTGGCCGCTTAGGAACTGATGTAAATAATTCTCTGGGGCAGGGTTTCTCACCCTTGGCACTATTGACATTCGGAGCTGGATAGTTCCTTGCTCTGTGTGTTTGGTGAGGGGAGGAGCTGTCTTGTGCACTGCTGGATGTCTAACGGCGTCCCTGGCCTCTACCCGTTAGATGGCAGTAGAATCCCCCTCCTTCCAGTTGTGGCAAACGAAAAATGTCTCCAGATATCAGATCTGTACTTTCAAACTTTAAAATGTACTGAAATCTGTGGTGCCGTGGTTAAGCTTGTGAGCTCTGAGTCAGACTGCCTGGCCTCCCATCTCGGCTCTGCTACTTCTTAGTGGGTGATATTGTGCAGGAGATTCAACCACAGGGAGCCTTATTTCTCTCACAGGGGCTGTGTTAAATGTTTTCTTTGCCTCCCCTCCGTTGCTCCTCATCATGATTCCCCGATTCACTGGGGAATCATGAGGAGCTAATGGGATAAGGCATCGAAAACATCTAACACATCTTACTGCAGGAATGAAGACGATGTTGTTATGTATTTTTCTTTGTACAAACCTAAATTCAAACAAAAACTTATTGCAGATTTTAATTTTATAGGTTGGTTGCTTCTGCTTTCAAGATGAGTGTCTGCCTGCCTAAGCCTTTCATTTTTGTTCTGTCCTGTTTTCCCTTTGCTTTGTAAGACATGAAGTTATCAACATTAACCTGAGAAACAAGCCCGAATGGTACTTTACAAAGCACCCTTTTGGCCAAATTCCTGTCCTGGAGAACAGCAAATGTGAACTGATCTATGAATCTGTCATTGCTTGTGAGTACCTGGATGACGCTTATCCTGGAAGGAAGCTGTATCCATATGACTATTATGAGCGAGCTCGCCAAAAGATGTTATTGGAGCTATTCTATAAGGTATATCCAACTTTTTTTTTTTTTTTTTTTTTTTGTGGTATGCGGGCCTCCCCTTGCTGTGGCCTCTCCCTTTGTGGAGCACAGGCTCCGGACGCGCAGGCCCAGCGGCCATGGCCCACGGGCCCAGCCGCTCCGCGGCATGCGGGATCCTCCCGGACCGGGGCGCGAACCCGGTTCCCCTGCATTGGCAGGCGGACGCGCAACCACTGCGCCACCAGGGAAGCCCCCAACTTTTTTTTAAAGCCACTTACACTCTGTTTTACTTTGTGTGTCTTTCCCAAACTCCAATCCATTTTAAAAGTCAAATCATTGGTGAAATTGATATGTTTTAATACATATGTGTGCCTTAGGAGGATAACTGGTGTGGAATTATAGTAAAGCTGTGACCTCTGATATTAAAGGTTAAAGGCTTAGCCTATAGGTACTTTTCCATTTGAACTAGCAGTCTCAAGAGTTACGGTTATGGCATAGTTATGACTGTGTAACTTGAGACAGGAATATTGAAAGAATTGAAAACTGGTGATACTTTAAAGGAACCATTTCCAAGATCCCAGGTAAAAAAAAAAAATTGGGGTGTGAAAAAGGTAATGCACAGAAGGAGATTAGCCTTTATGGGGAACAAGAGTGCCAACCATCCAGGAAATGTGTAGAAGAGAGAAAAGGGGGCACCTGTTGATAGTGGGAGAGAATATGATGGAGAAATTTTAAGACAGTTCTCTTTGAAAAGAAACAAAAATAACTCAGTGATATTAATAGCTGATGTCCGTTGAGCACTTGTGATGTGCCAAGCACTGTTCTAACTACCTTATAAAGGTTAACTCGTTTAATCCTCACCACTGCCCTTTAAAGTGGGTACTATTATTGCTCCATTCCTCAGATGAGAACACTGAGGCTTAGAGAAGGTAAGTGCCCTACCCAAGATTGTACAGCATGGAAATAGCTGACCGAGTAAGGAGCACCGGAGAGCCCCCTCTAAAACACCTTGTTTACCAGTGTGCTGTGACAAGTGGATTCCTGAAACCACAGAGGTGGCCCTCAGGGGGAGCTGGGGAGCTGGATGTGGGTGTTGGCCTGTTCAGCTGGAGTGACAAAGCTCTGGCTGCATTTTTAGGCAGAGCAGGAGCCCTCAGACTTCTCCACTAAGAACCTGTGTCCTCTGATCAGGTCCCACATTTGACCAAGGAGTGTCTGGTAGCATTGAGATGCGGGAGAGAATGCGCTGATCTGAAGCTTGCCCTGCGTCAGGAGTTCTGCAACCTGGAAGAGGTACAAAACGGGCCCCCCTCCTGTCCAGATGCAGTGGAAGAAGTGATGCAGGTCCCCACCCCGGTCACCCTGGCACCATCCACTTTCACAGATTTATTCTTTTCCTGCCAGACTTTGATAAGTTCAGTTACTAGGCATCTGATTTTAACTTGTGGGTACTTGCCCTCTGCTAACCTGCTCTGGAACTTTTCTTGAAAATCTGGCAAGGGGTGAGGGAGGGCATGTGATGGATTTCTTCCTTTCCCAGAATCACCACATTCCTTAAGTATCTCTGCACAGATCCTCTAGCTTCTGCCACTGAGTCCAAGGTCTATGTTGGTTAGAGATTGTGTTCGGCTGCTAGTAAAAGGGACCTAACCACTGTAAATTTGTCCTGTAAGGATTTATTCTTTCACACACACACACACACACACACACACACACACACACACACACACACACAAAAACCAAAAAAGGCACTCAGCTTTCTGCCATTGGCCAATTTCCCCATTCATTAGTAGCCTTTCACACACACACACACACACACACACACATACACACACACACACACACACAAACACACAGAGGTAAGGTAGTACAGGGCTGTTTTGATGCCTTCTTCATGAAGTTACCAGGGACTGAGGCTTTTTCTCTCTTCCTGTTCTGTTATTTTTGGTGCAAGGCTTATATCCTCAAAATAACAAGATAGCTGCTAGAACTGCAGCCATCACATCCAAGTTCCAGGTCACAGAAAGGACAACAGAAAGGAAAAAATGGCAAAAGGCCATACTACTTTAAAGGCTTTCCTAAAAGTCCTACCCCATGACTACTTAAATCTCATTGGCCAGAACTTAGTTGTAGAGTCATAAGTATCTGCAGGGGAGGCTGGGAAATTTAGTCTTTTAGGTGGGAACACCCTGCATAAAATCAGAGTTCTATAATCAAGAAAGAAGGGGAAAGTGTCTATGGGTAAGCAAGGAGCAATGACTGTTACCGGATCCTCCATTAATCTGGCAGTAATGGGGAATTCTCTGGTGGTCCAGTGGTTAGGACTCTGCACTCTCACTGCTGAGGGCCTGGGTTCAATCCCTGGTTGGGGAACTAAGATCCCACCAGCCCTGTGGCGAGGCCAAAAAAAAAAAATCCAGCAGTAATAGGGCTACTTACCCTGTACATCTAGAATAACCTGGAAGGCAGTTCTTTGACTTCCTTTATCTTTGTGCCAAAAACTGATAAATTCCCCCTATGGGTGGGTTGTAATTCTTTTGGCAGACAGAGAATGCTATTTTTATCCCCTTAAAGGAAAGCTGATTACTAATATGCTTCCATTTGACCTTTGTTAAGTGGAAGCAGTTGTTTATTTACAATTCCAGCTGCCTATCTTAGATTTATACAGTTGCAGTATTTCTGGATGATGAATAGTCATGTGTAAGAAATGTCAGACTTTGGTCCTGAGAACAGACTGTGGTCTTTACTCCAAGGAGGCAACTAGGATGAGGTAGACTCTTGGATCCTAGACTTGGCTTTACTAGATTACAGAACCTTTGGCAAGGTTCTGGACCTCTCTGTGCCTTGGTTTCCACATTTATAGAATGAGGGAGTGTTGTTTTTTGTTTTTTTTTTTTTTTGCGGTACGCGGGCCTCTCAATGCTGTGGCCTCTCCCGCCGCGGAGCACAGGTTCCGGACGCGCAGGCTCAGCGGCCACGGCTCACGGGCCCAGCCGCTCCGCGGCATGTGGGATCCTCCCGGACCCGGGCACGAACCCGCATCCCCTGCATCGGCAGGCGGATTCTCAACCACTGCGCCACCAGGGAAGCTCGAGGGAGTGTTTTAAAACAGAGATTTTCTGGGTTCTACAGAGGGACCACTGAGTAGGGGAGGTCTGGTGGGTGGTTCCAGATCCTGCTTCAGCCAGACCAGCCCTGCTCTTAGCACCGGATTTAACAAGACATCCAATAAGCTCGAATTTGGAGAGGGAGGGGGACCTCTGCTTTCCAAAAGAAGTTTGAAAGCTCTTGCCCATAGAGAATGTTTAAGGTCTTTATTTCAAAGAAGATTAGCTGAACTGATTTTATCATGTCTGGTTACCTTTTTACAGTTAATTGCTGGGCCAGGGAAAGGAGCTGGGAAACGAAACCCTTTAAATTCAGAGATAATTAAAAACACGTTTTGAACTGTGTTCCTCCTACTCTGTGTTTGGATGATGGATGAACTTGGAAAATTACAGATTGCTAAAGAAACGTATACTATTACGACGGAGGCACAGTTCTTTAGCTGGGTTCTTCCAGGGGACGTGAGCCTGCATTTTTGTGCCAGGCATGATGCTACAGGTGCTTTGCATACATCCTCTCATTTAATCTTGCCAACAACCCTGTCAGATCTAATAAATAGCATCAGTGAAAGCTAGCTAAACCAGGGCTAGTTTAAGGACCACTGAGTATTCAGCATTGTTCTACCAGATTTGAATGTAGCTTTTGTCCCCTAAAATGTTAGCAGGAATTGTAACTACAACAAAGGCAATATCAGAATCTGAAACATGCCCTCTGAACTTGAATTATTTGATTCATCCCTCTCAATACCAGTGTATTGACTCTAGGAGATTCTAGTGAAATTGATACTTGTCCGAATAATTCTAATAGAGATGGTCCCTCTCTATTAATAGAGATGACGTGTACAATTTTTTTCCCATGGTTTTGTACAATGAGGATTTTCTGTGAGTTGAAAATATCTTAAATATCCTTGGGCTTTCTGAGTGATAAACAACTCAACAGACCAATGTATAATTTTCTGCCACGTTATCCTCAAGCAAACGTCTCGGTTTAACTTTTGCAGCCTTACACTCTGACGTTTTCTTGTTTTGAAATAAATGCCCTGTTTGACTTTTAAATTTTTCTTTAAAAAATGTTTCATCGAAATTAAAGGCTTATTGTGCTTGTTATATAACCATATTTTTCTATTTTATCTTTACAATTCTTTGAGATACATTACTGCTGTTTTTCTTTCTAACCAGCAGGCTCCCCACTTGCTTTCCTGTTCTGAACATTTTTCTGAGTTTTAAAAACTGCCGGGCTGCCCTTCTCTAACCACACGTTCTGTCTTCAAACCAATTTGCTAGTCTTTACTGAATCATTAATCTCAGCAGCGTAATTTTTTTAAGCTTTAGTTTTTTAATCTTTATTACTGACTTTGATTTCAAAATAGCACCTGATCCCACCTTTCTTTTATCTTTGTGGATTGGAATGTTGGCAGAACCTTTCAGCTTTTCTTTTTTTGGGTGGCAGTGCCTTCATACTAAATATTTTTATTATGGAAGTAGTCCAATCAAGTCCAAGTGCAGTGAAGGACAGGATTCAGCCAGATTACAGTCACTTCCCATCTCTTCCCAACCCTCCCAGTTATAGGCAACTACTAATTTACTTTCTTTCTCTATGGATTTACCTGTTTTGGACATTTCATATATGTGGAATCATTTAACATTAGCCTTCCATGTGCTTCTTTTACTTAGTGTAATGTTTTCAAGTTTCATCCTTTATTCCTTTTTATGGCTTAGTAGTATTTCATTTTATGGATACACCAATCTTGTTTATCCACGCATCAGTTGATGGATACTTGGGTTGTTTCCACTTTTTGGCTCTTATGAATAGTGTTGCTGTGAACATTCATTTATGAGATTTTGGCTCGGACATATGTTGTCAGTTCTCTTGGATTTGTTAGCTAATTCAGCATGTCCACCTACGTGCCATTTTTTGGTTGTAATCACCATTCCTCCACACTAGGGAACTGGTTATCTTCTAGTCACCATGGCTACTTGAGCAGTTTTAGTGCTGCTAGTTTGGTAACTTAATTCATTGTCCAATACTGACAGCTGCTTTCTAGGTAAACTAATATTTGCTGTATTTCTTTTAATAAACTTCCTCTATACCTTCTCCCACCATGTAAACAATAGAATAATAGTTCTTCTTGTTATTTAAAAATTAATTTTACTCATCTTTGAGTATAAAGTAATACTTGTTCATTAGAGAAAGTTTGGAAAATACAGAAAAATATAGAAACTAAAAAAAGAAATTCATAATCCCACTACCCAGAAACAACCACTGTTATTATTTTTTTCTCTCATTTTATTATGTATATTATTATGTAGTTGAAATTGCACTGTATATAGAACTTGGTTACCATTATGACATAAGGATTTTTCCCATATTTTAATAAACTCTATAAATGCTTATTTATGGGTATAAGGGTGTTTATTAGAGCAGCCTTATTTGTTATGGTGAAAAATTATAAACCTTAATGTACATTAGATAGGGAATGGTTAAATGAAGGCTTCCCTGGTGGCACAGTGGTTAAGAATCCGCCTGCCAACGCAGGGACCACGGGTTCCAGCCCTGGTCTGGGAAGATACCACAAGCCGCGGAGCAACTAAGCCCGTGCGCCACAACTACTGAGCCTGCGCTCTAGAGCCCACAAGCCACAACTACTGAAGCCTGCGCGCCTAGAGCCCGTGCTCTGCAACAAGAGAAGCCACTGCAATGAGAAGCCTGTGCTCGCCGCAACTAGAGAAAAGCCCGCGCACAGCAACAAAGACCTAACGCAGCCAAAAATAAAATAAATAGAATTTTAAAAATTTATTAAAAAAAAAGAATGAGGTAGATCCATGTGTACTGAGATGAAAAGATTGCCTAGAAATATTAAATGAATTACACAGTAATACAAGTGATAATGATCCAATTTTGTAGAATAAAACAAAACTTAACTATATATGCATATATATATACATGTAAATAAATGCCTGGAAAGGTGTCTGGAGAGACACACATCAGACTCCTACTGGTGACTACTACTGGGAAGGGGGTTAGCACTGGGGTGGGAAAGAAAAGTGGTTAGAGCAGGGATAGGAAGGGAGAGTCTTTACCTTTTATACTGCTTCCTGTGTTTGAATTTTTTTTAAATAACGAGAATGTATTTCTCTATTAGATGTGTAATTATTAAAGATGGAAAAAAATCACTTTTCATTCTGCATAATTTGCCATATGTATAAGCCATAGTTATTTATCCAGCAACACTCATTAGAGTTATTTAGTTTGTTTCAGTTGCTTACCGTTGTGAATGATGCTGCCAGGAACAGCAGCTTCTTTGCATAAAAATCCTTTTCTCTATTTTAGAATATGTCCTTAGGCTGCACTTCCAGGAATGGAGTTACCAGGTCAAAGGGTATGACCACTTTAGAGGCTGGAGCTGGATGTTGCTAAATTGCTTCCTCCAAGACATGTGCTGTATACCCCCCACCCTCAGTGTATGGAAAATGCCCTTTGTATCTTCCCCTTTTCACTGTTGGGAGATTTCATTTAAAAAGACATTTGCCTGTTTTGAGAAACAGTAGTTTCTCATCGTTGATTTAATGTATATTTCTTTGATTGCTAGTGAGGTGGTGGATTTTCCCTCAAAGTATTCCATCTCCTCGTGTTTTATTTATGAAAATGGTCTACTACCCATCTGTTTGTCAAGGTCTTACTGATTTTCCTTGTTGATTTGTTTTTTTAGAGTTCCTTATATATAAAGGATATTGGCCTGTTTTTAAGGCACATTTTTTGGTTGTGTTTTAACTTGTTGTCTTTGTTTTGTACATATATAAATATAACATTATTGTTCTATAAGTCTTTCCTGTTGTGATTTCTTCTGATACTTTTATACATAGGGAATCCTCACCTCCTTCAGAGACTTGATATTCATTTATATTTTCATCCACCACCCATCACTTTAAAGATATTTGACTTGTCAAGACTTACCCGACTAGCTTTTCCCCCCTACTATCTTACAGATATATTTTGACAAAAGAATTAAGCCCGTGAAAAGGATTCCAGGATAGAATTTTCAGGGTGGTCCTTTGATCCCCCCAAATGTTGACGGGTTGCATTCCGAATCTTCACAGGGAGCTCCAGGTTGTAAGTGGTGATCAGCAGGAGGGGCGTGTTCTGCACAGACCCTACTTCTCAGGCTTCTTTCTAGAGAAGTGGTTTTATTTATACTCTAAGTTTGTTCTATACCCTTGGTTTGTTTTAAAGGGAATCAGCTCATGTTCGTTAGCTCAGCCTCAGCTATAGTATGTCAGTGTAGCAGGGACCTGAAATTTGAAATCTTGAGAATCTCCCCCTTATCTTATATGAACTTAAAAGATTTCTGCCCTGGAGTTGAGTACTTTGCTTCTGCTTCTGGATAAGGGCCTGCATTGCTGATGTACTGGCAAGTGGCTTTGTGTATTTTATTGGGGGAGGGGGGCCGGCTTCATTTTTTATTTTTTAATAAATTGCTATTTTATTTTTTTAATTTGTTATTTGTTTATTTACTTATTTATGGCTGCACTGGGTCTTCGTTGCTGCATGGGGGCTTTCTCTAGTTGCGGCGAGCGGGGCCTACTCTTCATTGCGGTGCGCGGGCTTCTCACTGCGGTGGCTTCTCTTGTTGCGGAGCACGGGCTCTAGGCACGCGGGCTTCAGTAGTTGTGGTACGCGGGCTCAGTAGTTATGGTGCACGGGCTCAGCTGCTCCACGGCATGTGGGATCTTCCCGGACCAGAGCTCGAACCCGTGTCCCCTGCGTTGGCAGGCAGATTCTTAACCACTGTGCCACCAGGGAAGTCCCGGGTCTGCTTCTTAAGAACTATTTCCATCAAGAAAAACCTCTTTCTTCCTCCTCCAACCAGGACAGCAGCACCCGCTGAGAGCCACCAGGCTGTCCTGGTTAGAGGTCCGGGATTTGTCGGCTGTGGTGTAAATGACCACGTGCAGGGCAGGTGGCCAAGTCAAGGTCTAAAGTGCAGTTATTGAAGCTGCACTTGAGAGTCCAAGATTGTAGACTGAAGCTTTTTAGAATGCCTGGTTTGAGGAAGTCTGGGCTTTGCTTCTCTTTACAATCTTGCTCCTTAAAAAAATTTTGCAGATTTCCTTTTCCTCCTTGTTTAATCTCCTGGCGGGGAAGCCCCGGCCAGTGAGCCTCACCACGATGGCCACAAGGAGGAGCCCTGCGCGCTTCTTCCTTCTGCGTGCGGTCTAGCACGAACCTCCTTTCGTCCGCCTGGGGGAGCCCAAGAGGCCTTCGAAGTAGATGAGTGGCCCTTCCAGGCTTTTCAAGTTGGGGTGGAAGTAGCGATACTCACGTCTCACCAGGCAGTCCCTCCCTCTTGATTTGCATGCTCACTCCTAATCCCTTGTCACATCTAAAAGCAAGAAAAGTATCTGTAGTCATTTTTCAGTGAACTGGAGAACAGAAAAGTTTTTAAAATAGAGTTTTCTACTATTCCAGAACATCAAATGGCTTTCCCTAAAATATCTCAATTCTTAATCTGAATTGAAGATGTGTTAACACTTTAAGGAAGCCTGAGGGCTTGAAGCTAGAGGCTCAGTTCCCTCCCCAGGCCATGCATGGCCTTGTGGGGATGTCTAGGGCCTTGGTGGAAAAGTGTCTTCTCTAAGCAGGCCATCTTGCCTTGCTTGACGATACCAAGGACAGTAGTTCTGAGAGTGAGGGAGTCCATCATGAGAAAAGCTATTCAACATTAAGAATGGCCAATATCATTATACGTGGCAGGTGGGTGACAGGAATAACTCAAAACAGAGTTTTTTTTAAATGACATTGGATATTAACATAAGCACCGCTAAGTGGGTCGAGGTATGGCCACAGCTTCCTGTTCTGTTTCTGATGACAGAACACTTAGGAACGATAAGACATTGGACATTAAGACTGTCGGTTTATTTTACTTCTGAGTGTCTGAAAATTTGTCAGAGCAGCTAATTGGCTGTAAGCAAGGAACTTAGTTTAAACTGAGAACACAGATGAACTATTTTGAGTCAAGTTGCCTGAAGACCTTCTTATCCATGGAATGAAACAGGAAGGAGAGAATTTTGAAAAGCTCTTTTGCCATGATTGTGTCACACCTCTTGGTTAGTTAGGTGCTCTGGCAGAGCCCCTGACAGAGAGACTGAGAAAGAGGAGAATTGAGGGGGAAGTTCTCACAGGGATGCTCAGAGCTGAGCCAGTCCTTGGATGTAGAGGGCAAGAGGCTTTCAGAGTTTGCTGATACTAAGCTTTTTGCTGCTACATAAATTTTAATAACAGGCAAAGAATTCACAAGAGACTTGGGGAGGCCTCTGTGATTAGAGTCATCATACATACATATTTGAAGTTGAATGACACAGGGTTGACACTAGTCTGGGACTTAGGAGAATAGTGTTTTTGTCTCAGCTCTGGCACTAACCAGAGGGCCCTCTTACTTCCCTAGGATGGAGTTTCCTCCTCTGTAAGCGAGAGTCTCTTGTGCTTCCACGCAGAAGACAAGAATCAGCTCACCAGCATGTTTTCCTCTCCACTTGAACTGCCAGGAAACTCAAGTCAAATCCAAAGCTTTATTTATTAAAGAACTCTGCAGGAGCCTTGGCTTGATATCTTGAGACCGTTTTCCTTCCTTATTTTGACCTTCTGTTCTTTTACTTTCTCTGATCTTAGCATGTTATTATTTTTCATATTTAATATTTTAGTGTACAAGTTTTTGTACACTGCAACTCTAATCCTTTGTGTAATGAGCATGGTATAACTAAATGGAAAAATGGAAGGGGAGTCACACTAGATGAATCACAGTGGCCCTTCCAGTACTGAAGTTCTGTGATTCTAAGGGGACAAGTCATTTCACATGTCCGGAAAGTCTCAGGTTTGCAGAGGAGGGAGCTCTCCTATTGAAGATCCTAAAGACGGTAATAAACCTCGAAGGAGGCCTGGCCAGGCTGTGCTCCTGGGTTACTGCAATGTGTCTGTAGGGGAGCCAGCACTTTGTGCTGGTTTATAGGAAGACTGCTTTTCTATTGGGATTTTTAGACTTGCTCTATATGAAATCTGGTGGAGAAATGCCTGTTTGAGGCAGGGCTCAAGAATCTACAGCTGTATCAAGAACTCCAAGGAATTTTGATATCACACTTGGATTAAAGAAAGTCTGAGGGAACGTGTAAATGTATTTCAGGGGCGAGGGAGAGGCTGGCAGAAGGTAATTGATGCCTCATTCATTTCATCCATATACTTATCTTGACTTTTTATTGTACCAAGCACCTTGATAAGGCTTAAATTGCTTTATGAGTGTTTATATAAAAATTGATTGTATCTATAAGATCATATATATTCAAAGGCATACTCCTACTCCACGTAAATGAAAAGCTTGAAAAATGTATACTAAATAAACATCAATTACTAAGCAGTTATTCATTTTCAAAATATCTCATCACTTTACCAAAGGACTCATCATGGGTTCTAGTAAATGTCCATATGTGGTCTGTTTTGACAAGGACTTTCTCAAGAGTACCTCTGCTCTGTAAAGCAGAAGAGTTATATAGAAGTTACAGAGTCGATCAGTTTAGATTCAGTTCTCGTTTGTGCCATGAAAGGCCAATAAGAAGCTGGAGGTATACGTTTCAAAGCCAGTGATAAAAGTTTGGGCGATTACTATCTGTTCCTGAACATAAAGAAGGTTTGGGGCTTTCTGGAATCCATAAAAACTGAACAATTTGTTCCTTTCCCCTGTAAATCAGGACTTATTTACACATGACTAAAAATAGCCTCTGTTTTGAGTTTTCATTGGCCACATTCTTCCGCTTTAGTACCATCTTGTGAGTTTCTTCGAACAAAGTGATGCCACCTAACATTTTTTCAGACTTTCAGGACACTAGTCAGGGGGGTCTCCTGTATGCCATACTGGGAGGTTATGAAGACATAGGCACCAAGATTTGCTTTCTCCTCTGAGAAGGGTGGCAGGTGGAGGATCCCATTGATCTTTTCTGTTGGGGAAGGATTTGCTTTCGTAGATGTAACCTCTGGGGGGGGGGTCTCTGTGCTTTCTTATCACGAGAGCTCATGTTTATTCATGCATGATTCCATCACTCCTCACCATAACCTCTGAGGAGGGCACTGACATTACCACCATTATACAGATGAGAAAAATGAGGCTTGGAGGAGGAGGTGGGTAAGTTGCCCTGGGTTCCATGTTGAATGAGAGGTAGAGCCCAAGGTAGGACCAGGTCTGCTGGTACCAGAGCTCATTCTTTTTTTTTTTTTTTTTTTTAAAATTTTTTTTTTTTTGGTGCATTGACTTCTAAAGTCTTTATTGAGTTTGTTACAGTACTGCTTATGTTTTATTTTTTGGTTTTTTGGGC
>NC_041233.1:59707064-59721642 GCF_002837175.3 Physeter macrocephalus
GGCTTTAGAGCACAGGCTCAGTAGTTGTGGCGCACGGGCTTAGTTGCTCCGTGGCATGTGGGATATTCCTGGGCCAGGGCTTGAAACTGTGTCCCCTGCATTAGCAGGCAGATTCTTAACCACTGTGCTACCAGGGAAGTCCCCAGAACTCATTCTTAACTTCAGCCCTAGACTACATCATAGAGGCAACAAGCTGTCTTGGAGTACGAAGAATCAAGCCTGAGCGATAAGGACACAAGAATCTAGATCTATACCTACAGGGAAGTATTTAGTTGATTATGCTTTTCGTGGGTCAAGAGAGTCTTTTGCTTGATTTAACTAGGTAACTGGCCTCATTCTTTTCTCTGTGGGAAGACCTGGCCCAGCAAAAACCTCTGCTAAGCACTGTTGCTTTTTAAATTCTCAAGTACCTTTCCCCCCCGCCACTGTCTTTGGCTATCTCTCTGTCAAGAGTTTATGTTTTCTTGATGATTCATCTATCCAGGTTGATTTTGTCCCATTTGGGAATGCAAAATTTTATTTTAATGTAAAAAGTTGATAGTGTTGGGTGGCCAATACGTGTGGAGTTCAAGGAGCTCAAATAAACAAAGAAAATATAATAGAAAGACAGTGTTGGGGTTTGAGCGAGCCCATTCGATAGCCCTGCTCTTCCCTGCCTTAGTTTTGAATTGATTGAGAAACAAGGCAAAAGAGGAAGATGTGTGGAGACTGTGGTATCCCCTTTTTCACAGATAAAGTGGACCCTGGAGAATGGGAGTCACAACTGCAACAAGTGGGGTTCCTAATGTGGCCCCTCCCTCCCAGTAACAGGCAGTGATGGTCAGGGGCAGGGCCCCCCTCTCCAGGGACTGAGCTCATCCCTGGAAAGCTTAGCACAGGGAGGAACCTGTTCTAGGCTGAGAAGGAGTGGCTGGGCTGGGCTGTCCTTCAAAATCCTCCAGTCAGATGAGCTGCACGAATGCTCCAGGGTTGAAAGGAGGGCAGGACTGAGCATGGCCAGGAGTACGACCCTAAAGGAGGTGGAAGAAGACTCAGGAAAAGGGAAGATGCATTCACCTAACAAAATGGAAGGAGAATCAAAGTCTTGGTTCTCCTTCTTTGGGAATTAATTTGATATTTGTACTTAGTGTCTATAAATACGTTAGCATATAGGTAAATTAACTTGCTTTTGCTCTGTTTAAACTTTCAGATTCTTGGCTATCAGAACACCATCTTCTTCGGTGGAGACTGTATATCCATGATTGATTACCTCTTTTGGCCTTGGTTTGAGCGGCTGGATGTATATGGAATAGCTGAGTAAGACATTTAACGGTGTGGTTGTGGATTCCTAGGGTCGCCCTAGTGCTTGAAATGGTCTGTGTGCCATTTGTCCTTCTCTGGACATGTGACACATGTGAATGTGAAACATAGTCGGGTTTTAAACCATGTGTTTCCTTGTTCAAAATGCATCTGTGCTCTTATGCCACTAACTGTGGTCCCAAACTTTACCCATATTTCCACTGATAAGACTGTGTCCGAAAGCCTCCTGCCATGCTACAGAGCCTGCTGTCCTCAACACCCACCCAGCACAGGCCGGTGGTGAACGCGGAAGCAGAGGAAGGGTCTCAGTCACAGGGTTTTGGCGCCTTGTCTGCAGCTTCCTCGGTGTCCCTCCACCTGGTCCTGCTGTGTCACCCAGCGGATCACACACCTTACTCCTCACACCTTAGTTCCCCAAGGAATCTTTCCCCAAATAGGCATACCCTTCAAAAAATAAATGATTTTAAAAGTAATATATGCTTGATGTTATACAAACAAACAAAATGGCCAGCCGTACGCCATGGGAGTGCAGGGATGTTTAAAGTAGAAGAATTGCCTGGTAGACTCAGGGAGGCTGCATAGGAGCCCTGGGCAGAACATGTGCTTTGTCCCCACAACGCTCACAGGAGAGACTGAACTTGTGCTGGGTCTGCTCTCACGCCAGCCGGTTGCATGGTGGGTGCCGGCCGCTCTGGTGTTTGGGAATCCAGTCCTGCCGAGGTAGAACTGCGTCTCCTTCATAATGCACACACTTGAGTCTACCCAGGAGGCATCTCCTGTGCGTCCCACTTAGGGAAGTTCAGATATAACACACTTGGATATTTTAAACTATGTCACACCATAAACTTTACAAAAACCTGTCTCTTCTGGGAACAGAGTGTTGAACCACATATTAGGAACCCTCACCTCTTCTCCTGGATTTTACACTAACAAGTTTATTGCCTGGGCAAGTCACTTTACAGATCCTAGAGCTAAACATCCTGATGGGTCTTTGAAAGCACCCAGTCAGCGCCATTATTTCAAGGTTTAATGATTGTTTTACTCATTGCTTTCCAAAAAAAGTGTTTTTGGAAACTACTTGTCTTTATTTTTTTCAAACCTCCTAAAGTAAAATCTGAGAAGGACAGAAGGATGTGTCTTTCAGGGGGTTGTCTTTTTGTTGGCAAACAGTGAAGCACAGATACCTTATTTCCCCAGAGCACTCAATCCACAAGCATTTTAACTGCAGGGTTAAAAGCGACAACTTCTGCAATTCTAAAGCTCACACAGCCAATCCAAGAATTAGATTTTCCTCCAGTAAGTGATTGTGCTTAGTTGATAGTAAGGTAACTGAGATAACTTTGTTGCCTCAGGAAATCCACTTCTTGTAGCTTGTTAAGTCTAAAAAGTGATCCATGTCCCCTTCGCCCTTTAGCTGTGCTAATGATTCTCTCCTGTCCTGCAGCTGTGTGCACCACACCCCCGCGCTCCGGCTCTGGATCGCAGCCATGAAGCAGGACCCCACAGTATGTGCTCTTCTCACAGATAAGAACATCTTCCTCGGCTTCTTGAATCTCTATTTTCAGAACAACCCCAATGCCTTTGACTATGGGCTAAGTTGCTGAGCCTTGCAGTTCACCCATTCACCACCCAGAATTCCCAAGCATGTCGTGATTCTGCATCAGCACTTGTTTTGGTGGGACAGTCAATCTCTGTTCATTTTTTTTGGAGGTTCCCAATAAACATGGAGACAGAATCATTTCTGATAATCATTTGTATGGCTCCTCTAGCCCACAGCGTCCAATGATTCTCTAGAACTCTCAGCGCTAGATTGTCCAGGGACATTTTGAGAGCCTGTGTGCCTCCCAGTTCCATGGTTATTGACCCAGTTGGACCTCCAGGTTGTTGGTGCTGATGTTGAGGTTCAAGGCCGCCCCATCACTGATGCTTGTCACTACAGATGGCACCCTCCACAACTTCCCGGTGAGGGAATCTAGAGGGAAGAAAATGCTTCAAGTCCAAATACTCTCCATTTGGCAAATGAAAGCTGCAGTCCCTGTGGGTGTGCATGAGTTTCATTCTCCCTCAAACTTTGGCTGTGGGCCCGGGAGACACCGAGGGTCCTGTGACTGAAAGAATTCCAAAGCAGGAAATGAAACACCCATTATCACCCTGGACTACCGACGTCAGAATACCACCGGTGCTGTCAGGGCTCAGGATGGTTCACAAAATGTTCTATAGCCAACATCCTGCCTTAGAAAAGGACACACATCCCCAACCCAGTCAGAGGTAAAGGTCCTTCTGTTGGATTTGCGTCACAGACGCTTTCAATTCATCCCAACACATGCCTCTGGTTGCCTGTTGTGTACCAAGCCTGGGCTGTGTGGGTGATAAAGATGACAAAGATGACAAAGACACAGGAGCCCCTGATCTCTCCACTCATCTTGGTTGAGATTTTAAACCTAGAGCTTTTGGAGCTGCTTGTCTTGCAGTGGGAATGCTTCTCTTTTTAAAAAAATTATTTTTAATCGAAGTATAGTTGGTTTAGTGTTGGGTTCATTTCAGGTGTACAGCAAAGTGATTAAGTTCTACACGTATATATTCTTTTTCAGATTCTTTTCCATTATAGTTTATTACAAGATATTAAATATACTTCTCTGTTCTATACAGTAGCTTCTTGTTGTTTATCAGTTTTATATAGAGTAGTGTGTATCTGTTAATCCCAAACTACTCCTTTCCCCTTTGGTAACCGTAAGTTTGTTTTCTACGTCTATGAGTCTGTTTGTGGTTGTTCTTTTTGTTTTTTTTTTTTAATTTTCCACGCCCCCTGCCTGTTTATTACAAGATATTAAATATACTTCTCTGTTCTATACAGTAGCTTCTTGTTGTTTATCAGTTTTATATAGAGTAGTGTGTATCTGTTAATCCCAAACTACTCCTTTCCCCTTTGGTAACCGTAAGTTTGTTTTCTACGTCTGTGAGTCTGTTTGTGGTTGTTCTTTTTGTTTTTTTTTTTAATTTTCCACGCCCCTGCCTTGATTTGTGCCAAAATAAATGATGTTTCGCTTTTAAGATCAAAATCCAATTATTCCTTGATAATATGTAGGAAAACAATTGGCTTTGTACATTAACCTTGTATCCTGCAACCTTGCTATCGTTGTTTATTAGTTTCAGGAGCTTTTTTTTTTTCTTGAAGTATAGTTGATGTACAGTATTGTGTTAGTTTCAAGTGTAGAGCAAAGTGATTCTGTTTTATAAATATACATATATATTCTTTTTCAGATTCTTTTCCTTTATAGGTTATTATAAGATATTGAATACAGTTCCCTGTGCTGTATGGTAGGTCCTTGTTGTTTATCTCTTTTATATAGAGTAGTGTCTATTAATCCCAAACTCCTAATTTATCCCTCCTCCCCACTTTCCCCTTTGGTAACCATAAGTTTGTTTTCTATGTCTGTGAGTCTGTTTCTGTTTTGTAATTAAATTCATTTGTACCATATTTTTAGATTCTACATATAAGTGATATCATATGATATTTATCTTTGTCTGACTTCATTTAGTATGATAATCTGTAGGTCCATCCATGTTGCTGCAAATGGCAATATTTCATTCTTTTTTATGGCTGAGTAATATTCGTGTGTGTGTGGTGTGTGTGTGTATGGATATATATCTTCTTTATCCATTCCTCTGTTGATGGACACTTAGGTTGCTTCCATGTCTTGGCTATTATAAATAGTGCTGCTCTGAACATTAGGGTGCATGTATCTTTTCAAATTAGAGTTTTTGTTTTTCCAAGATAAATGCTCAGAAGTGGGATTGCTGGATCATATGGTGACTCTTTTTTTTAAATTTATTTTTTATCTATTTTTGGCTGTGTTGGGCCTTCGTTGCTGCACGCGGTCTTTCTCTATTTGCGGCGAGCGGGGGCTACTCTTCGTCGCGGTGCACAAGCTTCTCATTGCGGTGGCTTCTCTTGTGGCGGAGCACGGGCTCTAGGCGCGCAGGCTTCAGTAGTTGTGGCACATGGGCTCAGTAGTTGTGGCTCACAGGCTCTAGAGCACAGGCTCAGTAGTTGTGGTGCATGGGCTTAGTTGCTCCGTGGCATGTGGGATCTTCCCGGACCAGGATCGAACCCGTGTCCCTGCACTGGCAGGCGGATTCTCAACCACTGTGCCACCAGGGAAGCCCCTAGTTTTAGTTTTTTCAGGAACCTCCATTTGTTCTCCATAGTGGCTGCACCAGTTTACGGGAATGCTTCTCTTGGCTGGATATGGCACCTCGGCTGGCTCCGTCCAACAATGCCCACCACTGAAGACGATAAGGAGCCCCAAAGGATGGCCAGGTGTGCCAGCGGTTGCCTTAGGAGGGGGACAGCTCTGTACAATGCCATTTTATCTCAGGGTCTCAGGGTCGGCCTGTGATCATTTGCTCTGTTCACGCGGGGTCTTTCCCAGCCTCCAGCCGTGCTCAGGCCAGGCAGGAGCGGTGTGTGGACTGGTCAGCGCCCGTGGGAGGGCTGTCTGCCGCTCCCGCCTCTGCCTCAGCCCGAACCAGCCCCTCTCTCCTCATGTCTCAGCCTGGCCTGGCCTGGCCATCTGCTGCCTCTGGCTGGATTTTGACTCATGTAAATACTTACCAGTGTGACTCTGTGCCAGTTGGACAGAGCAAGCCTGCTTGGGGAAGTAGAGAGTCTGCCAGAACAGGCGCCACTTGATGGGGCAGTCTCTGTACCATCTACTCAGGATGGGACGCTCTGTTGCCATGGCACCCGAGCCAACACAGAGTGAGGTCTGCGAGTCACATTTCCCTGGGATCCTTGCTTGGCATCTGTGGCCTCTCCTGGGACTCAGGGATTGATCGTCTTTGCAGGTGTAAATCCTGTGTGCTGGCCAGTGTTTGGCATGGGACTGATGCTGCTGTTGACTCAACAAAATAAAGGCCTGTTTCTGGGTGGCCAGAACCAAAGATGTTCTCTTCTGGGGCTCCACATGCTAATTCAGAAAGCTTGGAGAACCAGGACATAAAGGATGGAGAAGAGTGTTCATGGCAGGTTTGCAGGCTGGCAGCCCACAGCCCAGTTTGGGATTTGAAAGCCTTTCAGCCAGGCGTGCTCTGTGCAGTTGGCAAGGGTCACCTGCACTGCCTTACACTCCTTCCTTATCTTTCCTTTATGTCACCTGTCAGCCACAGAGGAATTTGAATTGTCAACCTCTGGATGAAACTAGAAGCATTTAGCCTGGAGGAAAGAGGCAATTAAATAAGGCTCCATGAGGAGCTTTCACAACAACTACTTCTTCTGTGGGCGGATGTTTAAAAAAATTACATCAGGGTTAAAAAAAAAAATCAATGAAAGAGAAACAGGAGGTCTTCCATCATCCCATACCCCGGAGATAACCACTTTCAACAATTGGAGAAAATCTTCTTCTTTTTTTTTTAAAGGTCCTGGATGGCCAAGTCTTTTTTCTTCTGTGGGCGGATGTTTAAAAAAATTACATCAGGGTTAAAAAAAAAAAATCAATGAAAGAGAAACAGGAGGTCTTCCATCATCCCATACCTCGGAGATAACCACTTTCAACAATTGGAGAAAATCTTCTTCTTTTTTTTTTTAAAGGTCCTGGATGGCCAAGTCTTTTTTTCTCTAGCTGCGGTGAGTGGAGGCTACTCTTCCTTGCGGTGCGCGGGCTTCTCATTAGGTTGGCTTCGCTTTGTTGCGGAGCACGGGCTCTAGGTGTGCGGACTCAGTAGCTGTGGCTCGCAGGCTCTAGAGCACAGGCTCAGTAGTTGTGGCACACGGGCTTAGTTGCTCCGCGGCATGTGGGATCTTCCCGCACCGCGGCTCGAACCCATGTCCCCTGCATTGGCAGGAGGATTCTCAACCACTGCGCCACCAGGGAAGCCCCTGGAGAATGTCTTATAAAAGCATGTTCAACTATGGATTTAAGTTGAAATCTGTCCTCTATTAGAAAAAGAGAAAGACAGTTTAAACCACAGCGTTGAAAGAGCCTCCTCGTCATAGATGATGATAACATCAGAACTGATGACTAGAGGCGGTCGTGTGGACTCCTTTCCTTGGTGGTTCTGGACTGGAGCGCATCTGGGCTGAGTCCAGTTACATCCTGGCACAGTGGGGGTGGGTTGGGATGGCCAGGACAGCTGGCAGTGGTTGTGATGGGTGGTGGGGATGGTGAGTAAATGGTACTTGAGATTCCTTCTAGCTCTAAATTTCTCTGATCTCAGACAGCAGAGTGGCTGTGTTAGAGTGGATTAAACCTATCAACAAATGGTCAGGTCCAAGGTGGAGCATCTTCACTGCTGCAGGAACTGCCCTTGGGTACCTCCACATTGCTCCTTGGGGCTTTGGTGGTGAGGGCTGTGGTGGGGTGTCTCTCCTGTAACTTCTTACCTCACATCCCACCTGGTCCACATTTCCTTTGTCAAAGTCAATGATCATCTTGATGGAGGGGAAACATCGCTGCTCTGCCTTAGGCTCCCCTGTGGTTTATGTCAGCCTGGTTCCATTTATTATCAAAAGTCTACACAAACAATTAGATATCCAGCCCGAGGGGCTTCTCACTGATTAGCCTCCAGCCCCTTCCCCACCTTACACACACACTGAGCACTGGGTCCACCCAGGAGCCCCATTTCCCATGCATCCACCCCCGTGAGTCTCTGGAAGCCTGGGCATTTGGTCTTTGCAAACATTTTGCTCACATATGGCTTGTGCCAGAGCTGTTGAGCCTTTGCAAATGCTGTTTCCTCCACTCTTTAATCTTCCTCAGAGCAGCCTCCTGGTGTTTTTCTTCAACCAGCTTTTTCTCTTGCAAAGTTCAGATAAGAATTTTTCTTTGGGCACAGAGGTGGTGTACCATAGAGGATAAGAAGAGGGCTGTGTGGTCAGGTTTACCAGGTTCAGATTCTAGCTCTGCCACTCATTAAATTCCATGGGCAAGATGCTTAATCACTCTGAGCCTTAGTTTCTTATCTGTAACATGAAACGACTAAGGACCTGTTTCATAGAGTCGTTGAAAAGTAATGGGGTCATCCATATAAGGACTTAGCACCTTCCAGGGAAATGCTCAGTGAATGGCCAACAACCCTATAATCATGGCAAGGCTTCTGAGGATGATTAGACATGAACCCTGCATTCATTCTCCCAACACTTTGTGGAACAAGATGTCCTGCGTTGCACACAGCTTGATGCGTGGTTTGGAGTTGTTTTCTGGTTGCTTCAGGTGTGCAGGTTTAGACTCAAATGACCTGTGAACCCTTTGAAGCTGGGACTATTATTCATTCCCCCACCCCCATTCCGTGCATCCCAAGCCTAGTTTAATATTGTGAATCTTGGAATCTTGCCATGTTGCTGATGATGGTAAAATAAATACCCTCTCCTGTGTTATGGAGGAGTACTCAGAATTCAGCTTCTCTGCCCTCTCAGAGGATGTTATCATCTTACGAGGGTTAAAGTGTTAGGGATTTGAAATGCCTGCAGGCCTGCCCAGATACCAGGGAGCTTGGATGCTGCATGGAACACAAAACCACCCGGAACTGTGCTGCTCTTGGAAAGGATGATTACACACGTGCTCCCGACAAGAACTGTAGGATACGCTGCCCTGTCATTTCCTCCCAAAGATCCACCACAACCAAGAATCCCCTCGCAGACAGCAAGAGTCCCCAGCCCACTTAGTAGCAGACAGCCTTCCTCAAAGGGTGTGGTTGAACAGCAACAGTCAGCTCCCTGGTGGAGAGCAAGCAGGAGAGAGCCATTCACAGGCCCGTCAGCCAAGGAGGAAAAAGCAACTGAGGCAGGCTCTGTGCTGCCCACGCAGGGGAGTCTGAGCGTGGCACCCCTCTCCTGGCAGCACAAGACTGGGGGCCTGGGAAGCAAGGATGTCTGTTAGCAGGGGTAGCCTTTTCTAAATCTGGGTTTATACTTCCAAGGCTGTGGAATATTTGCATTATACTCAGAGGTTTAGAAAATCTCTCAAAGGTGTGTGTGTGTGTGTGTGTGTGTGTGTGTGCGTGTGTGTGTGTGTTTCTGGGCATTTCTGCCAAAGGAGGAAAGTACCAGGATAAATACTGAGGAACCCTATAAATGATCAGAGCAGGAGGTATTTTAAAAATTCCATCCTGAAATAAGTGGTACTTGGCCATTCCTGTGCTAAACAGAAAGACTCCCTTTGGGGACTTTATCTGGGACAGTGTTCTGATAATCTGCTGGCAGCAGGGGGTGGGGTACACACAGACTTCCCAGGTGCAGGGGCAGTGGGCGCTGCTAAGCCTGGAAGCTGGGGTAAGAGTTAGCTGGGGCTCTGCTGAGGAAGCACTGGAGGAAGCTCTAATCTAAAACTGGCTTTGGGTGTGTGGAGGAGGGAACCCGGGGTAGAGTCAGAACAATAGAAAGCCTTCTGTTTACTGAGTGCTTGCCATATGTCAGGCAATACTTTACATATACTAGTGATACCTCACAGCCTTTGAGGCAAGTGCTAATTACCCCCATTTTACAGATGGGTAAACTAAGGCTTAGAGATGAAGTAAAGTGCCCAGATGTCACATGGCGAGTAATAGGCAGAGCCGGGGTTTGAATGCAAGCAGTCGACTCCAGAGGCCCTGCTCTTAACCTCTGCACTCCTCTGCTCCCCCCTCACCCATACCCCTTTGCCTCCTGCCTTCCCCAGCCTTCCCCTTCTGCTTCCCTCTCTAGACTGGGAGCTCTCTCAAGGCAGGAATAGTGTCTCACTTGAACTTTGTTTTCCTAGCAGCTGGCACAGTGCCTGTCATATAGCAGTGACAGCCACCCAGTGTTTTGTGAAGGGGCAAATACATGATTGGATGAAATAAGGGGTATATGGATGACATAGAAACCTGGACCCCTTCCAGGGAGCTCATTATGAGGCAGCCGTCACAGCAGTTTCCCCTATTTGCTGTCCAGAAGAGGCACCTGGTCTCCCGAGAAGCAGGGATGCCCTGCCTGGTACCCTCTCTCTGGCTCTGTTGTTGCTATGGTAACTGCTGATCTAAGCACTAGCTGTTCTGCAAAGGGACCATGAAAGCAGAGGGGGCAGAGGGGCCAAGGAAAGATACCCCTTCCTATTCCCTCAAACTGGGGCCAATGCTGCAGACCCCCTTTGGTTAGGTGCACAAGCCTTTCCTGAGCATGTGCCTGGCCCTAAGATAGGTGTGGAGGTCCTGCAGGTCCCACACTGTGTGCTGAAGGAGCCCCCAGGGAAGACAGACTAATGTGTGATTGAGTGTGGCAGAGGAGGTACTAGAGGGACAGCCTCACTATCAATGGGAGAACCACAAAGTAGGAGTTTGGCTGTAAGGAGCCCTCCTAAGAGCAAGGGTAGAGACCTCCCTGGTGGTCCAGTGGGTAAGACTCCACACTCCCAATGCAGGGGGCCCGGGTTCGATCCCTGATTGGGGAACTAGGTCCCGCGTGCCACAACTAAGAAGTCCGCATACCACAACGAAGACCCGGCGCAGCCAAAATAAAATAAATAAAAATAATAGATAAATAAATAAATATTAAAATATGGGAGAAAATTTTTTTAAAAAGAGCAAGAGTAATAACCGCTACCTTTTTAAAAAAATTAATTTATTTATTTTTGGCTGTGTTGGGTCTTCGTTGCTGCGCGTGGGCTTTCTCTAGTTGAGGTGAGCGGGGGCTACTGTTCCTTTTGGTGCGCGGGCTTCTTGTCACGGTGGCTTCTGTTGTTGCAGAGCACAGGCTTCTAGGCGCGCAGGCTTCAGTAGTTGTGGCTCGCGGGCTCTAGAGCGCAGGCTCAGTAGTTGTGGCACACGGGCTTAGTTGCTCCACGGCATGTGGGATCTTCCCGGACCAGGGCTCAAACCCGTGTCCCCTGCATTGGCAGGCAGATTCTTAACCACTGCACCACCAAGGAAGTTCCAACAACTGCTGTTTTTGTTGTTTATTATTCATCAAGCCCTAAGCTAAGTGCTTCACAGGTGCCCTTTACACTCAGTCTTCTCAATGGCTCTATGAGGTGGGCAGCATTATTCCCATTTTACAGGAGAAGAAACGAGGCAAAGCCATGACTCACAGAAATTATGTGACTTGCTAAGCATAACGGTGGCACAGCTGGGGTTTGAACACAGAGTCCAAGTTCTTAGCCCCTGTGCCATCTGCACTGTCTGGAATCTCAGTCTCATTGGTCTCTGCACAGTTTTGTCATGGGAGAAGTCTGGGTCCCTCATGGGCAGAATTTCGCACTGGGCTTCCAGTTTGAGTGGGCACATGGAGATGGAGCAGGGGGACCTCCCTTCCTTGTCTCTCTCTGGGTCATTGGACACTCAGGCTGAGCAATATTGGGCTTGAGGTCTTGTCTTGTCCTGGATGGGTGGGGCTTCAGTAGCTTCTATGCCTGGCTGATTACAAAATGCTGCAAGGAGGAAACAGATGTGTGGAGCTTCTTAGGAATCGTTCTGGTGGAAGCTGTGGCTATCAAGAGGGCCGAACGCCACCAACCTCCCTGACCCTGAATCTGGCTCCACTTAAGGTTTCTGCTGCTGCATCCGTTGGCCCTGATTCCTGGGGTATCAGCAATCGGGGAGTACGTATGGGCTGACTCCTCATCTCTGGCTGGGAGATCTCGGGCCTGACCTGAAGTTCGACTCCTGGGGGCTGACTCAGCACTAGCCATGACTTTTGGGAGAGACCCAAAGCCAATATCCGCCTTTGGAGGCCCAACCACTGTCCCAAGAGACTTTGGTCTAACACAGCTCAGTTCTCTGCAGGAATAGGTGAGCAATGAGGCCGGGGGTGGCTGTGTGAGTCATCTCTGGCCAGTTGGGAAGACAGGCCCAAGGGTGCCTTGCAAGAAGTGGCAGGAAGTGGGTCTTTGCTTTCTATTTCTATTTTAAACAAAGTTACCCTAAGAGAAACCTTACTGATCGGTGGGTTTTAAAGAAATAGAAAGGACTGAATTCTTCCCAACTCCCTACCCCACCCCTGTCCTGAAAATCTCATCTCACACTTTTTATTTTTTTAGGTTTTCAACATATGTTTATTACATTGAAGACTTCAGTGCTAGGATCAGGGGTTGACACAGGTCAACGGATGTGAGGATGCTGAGAACTCAGATGTAAGTCTCAAACCACCTGTCTCTTTAAAACATCCTCAGCTCTCTTAGGAGGAAAGAAGGAGGGTAAGGAATTGGAGTTATGAACTGTCCCACATTCTCATCCTACACCTGGCAATCCAGCCAAACTGAAATCCATGTCATTGGCAAGTGCCCCATTTGCCTTGCATTCCATTGTGCTGTATCTTCCACCTGGAAGATTCTTCCTCCTCATCCTACCCCCAGTACCAAAGTCTGCTTATCTTTAAAGGCCCTGTTTAAATGCTTCTTACCCTACCCCAGGGAGCCTATTCTTCTCTCCCACAAGTGGTGTGCTCTCTCTGTTTTGAATTTCTCCTCCCAAGGCCTAGGAAGACACCTTTGACCTACACCATCAGGATGAGTTTCTCCCTGCTGTCCTTGACCTTTCTTACTTTTTTTTTCGCCTTTAAGTTCTGTTAGATGCAAAGTAAGAAAAAAATAATTAGTCAATCAGCTTAAAATTATATTTATTAGTCTACATATTTCAGTCTGGAGTGTACATTGCTTCTCCCACTAGACTGTAAGCTTTTCTAGAGCAGAGACAAATCTCCAACTTACATCTGTGAGCACAGAGCCTGGTACCCAGTAGGTTTTCAGCATATGTTTATTACATTGATGCCTTCAGTGCTAGGATCGGGGGATGACACAGGTCAATGGATGTGAGGATGCTGAGAACTCAGATGTTAAGTCTCAAGCCACCTGTCTCTTTAAAACATCCTCAGCTCTCTTAGGAGGAAAGAAGGAGGGGCAGCCTCCACCTGCCTAGGTCTCAGCACGTCTGAGCAGAAACCTCAAGTGTTCACCGCAGCCGCAGCTCCAAAGCAGCTGTGTTGGTGCTGAGCTGAAGGGGTGGGTGGAAGACAGACGTGGAAGTACAGCTCAGCAGAGTTCTCGCCTTCTAAGTAGAGGGGCACCAGGAGGTGTTTCCCAGCCCAAATGAGAGGGAGGGGCCTGAGCTTCCCAGGGAACGGGCTGGGGCAAGAGCAGCTGTCCTCGTGTCCCTTCCTCTGGGCCGGTCACCTTAACACTCCTCCTCTTTGATGTGGTAGGCTGTGCCACCCCTGAGGCAGTGGGGCTTCCGGCGAGCCCTCTGGTGGGCCCTCCGAGAGCCAGCCTGGCTCTGATCCCAGGGCCTTTGGGAACCAGAACCACAGACTCCTGCGCAGGGAGGGCAAGGAGCAGAGCAGGAAACCAGGGAAGGAGTTGGGCCTTGGGGAGGGGGGCATCTGAGAGCACTCTTGCTGCTTCTGCTGTGGCATCGCCTGGCTAGCCCGTGGAAGCCTAGAGGAAGACGTGTGGACCACTTATTCCGGAGGAGTCTGGAGGCCTCTCATCTTGCACTTTTAAGACCTAAACTTTTCCCCTCGAAAAAAGAAGTAATACCTTTGAACACCTCTGAGGTTTATGTGGTTGCATTTTGCTGGGAGAGAGTTTGTTGTTGACAGTTTTATTTTCTGTTTTCTTTCTGGGGCTGTAGAGGAACACCAAAGGGATAGAAAATGCCACTCTCACCTCTAAAGCAGGGTTCTACATTGTGCAGGAGGAAATAAGCCAGCCATGGGCTCAGATGAATTTAACACAGGCATTTGGTGACAGAACGACAATCGTGTTGACTTGATTTTCTTTGGGGAGGCTCTTCACATTTTCCTGTGTATAAGGACAAAGTGTCTCACTTGAACTTTGTTTTCCTAGGAGCTGGCACAGTGCCTGGCATATAGAAAGTGATAGCCACTCACCAAGTATTTTGTGAAGGGGCAAATATATGAATACGTGATTGGATGAATGATGGTATGAAGGGGTGTATGCATGACGCAGAAACTTACAGCTCAAACCCAAAGCTGATCCGGCAGCTCACACACCCCTGTCGCCATGCAGGCCTCAGAGCCACATTGTTTCCCTTTCAATTACTTACCAGTCTTCATTGTTCTCTGGCTTATTTTGTGGCCATTGGTCTTGTCTTCCTAAGAGATCCAGTTCACTGGGGACAGAGCCCTTCCCTTGTCTTATATTTTTGTTCCCCACATAGCACCTGACCCAGGGTGGAACACAAGCTGTGTTGTTCAGTACTTGGTTAAAAATGGCTTTTCCGGGCTTCCCTGGTGGCGCAGTGGTTGAGAGTCCGCCTGCCGATGCAGGGGAACCGGGTTTGTGCCCCGGTCTGGGAGGATCCCACATGCCGC
>NC_041233.1:59721664-59736357 GCF_002837175.3 Physeter macrocephalus
CTGGGCCCGTGAGCCATGGCCGCTGAGCCTGCGCGTCCGGAGCCTGTGCTCCGCAACAGGAGAGGCCACAACAGTGAGAGGCCCGTGTACCGCAAAAAAAAAAAAAAAAAAAAAAAAAAAAAAAAAAAAATCTAAAAGAAATGGCTTTTCCTCACTCCAGAGTCATGATGATTTAATAAATCCCAGAATAAAGGGATTATTCTTATTTTTATGTTAAGATGCTTGGTGGTGAATCCATATACAGCAAGTTGGTGAGTACAGAATATAGCGATTAGCAGGAGAGGATCACTTCAAAGCAGGTTTTACACACAGAGATGTTCACTGCAGTGTTGTTTAAACAGCAAAAAAAGTGGACACCTTAAGTGTTCCTCAGGGGAGGGTGGGTAAATTAAGGTACATCTATCACACAGGGAGATAGCAAGCAGCTATTTTAAACAATAAGGTAGAGCCAAATGTTCCAAAAAGAGGTCCAAAAAAGTTAGATGGTATGGTGCAACTTCTGTAAAAAAGAACTAAAGGGATGCATCCACCCACGTGATACGTACATACATAGAAACATATTGGAAGGATAAACAAGATACTCCCTACTGATTAACGGGGGAATGGGCTGAGAAGTCAGGAGTGGGAGCTTTCATCTGTTACTTAATTTTTCTGTGGTTGAATTTTTTTATCATGACTGTATTGGTTTTGTTTTTAAAAAGAACAGACACACAAGTTAGAAAAACAAGCTATCTTTGGATGGCAAGGAGAAATGTTAACTTTGAAAGATGTCCCTCCAGGGTAGAGGGAGAGGGCAAGTCCGGGGAGGGCGAAGTGGGGGGCCGTGGTGAGGTGAGCCGAAGGCCCACACTTCTGTCACTGCACGGCTCTTGGCTCTCTCTGCTTGTGGTCTGCTGGCCAAACCAAACAACTCTCCCGCTCTATCCCATGAGGCGGAGACCAGACGGGGCATGAGAATGTTCTGAATCCCAGTGTGCCGAGTGATTTAAGTTAGAACTTCCGGGACATTCACTCCCTGCTGCCACAGCTGCCACCAACCCCGCTCTGGAAGGGTGCTTGGCACACAGTACGTGCTACTTAAATGTTGCCTACATCTATGGTGCTTTCCTGCCCTCGCTCCATGGTTCTGGCTGAAATGCTTTTCCTGGTCAGTCCTGCCCATCTTTTAGAAACAGTATCTGGCAGCGCCCTACCGTGAGGCCTTCCCTAATCCTCCAGTATCAGGGGTTCTGGGACTTCCAGCATCACCTGGGAAACACGGCAGAAAGCAGATTCCTGTGCCCGACTCCTAGAGATTCCACTGAAGTCTGCAGTGTGGCCCAGGAATGTGTGCCCTGGTGATACCCATGCGTGACCTGCTAGAAAGGAGTGCTCACCAGCTTTGGCTCCCCCATCCCCTCTCTGCTTCTCATACCACTAGTGTAAGTGTGGGTGTACTCACGGATGTCTGTGGTGTGGCAGATGCCGCTTGGACCATAGATCCCAAGCAGGCGCGTCGGCTTCTACCAGGCCTTTCTCCCAACAGTTTTGTAGGGAAAGCAGTCCACTTGGGTTTTCTTTCACTTTCCATTTGGAAAGGAAGTGAAGAGCCACCCTCAGCTAGGGGTGTCATCAGTCACTTGAGGGCGCTTTAGAAATAGAGCCTTACCTGGTTGCCTTGTAGGTTCAAGGTGGGGTCTGGGCATTTGACCTAGGTCTCCATGGGATTCTGATGACACCTGTGATTACAAACAAACCAGTGCTGGCTGGTTTGATTACAAACCATGTTCTCAACCCAGGCTGTGTTTTTTTTTTTTTTTTTGGTGGTATGCGGGCCTCCCTCTGCTGCGGCCTCTCCCGTTGCGGAGCATTTTTTTTTGTGGTACGCGGGCCTCCCTCTGCTGCGGCCTCTCCCGTTGCGGAGCACAGGCTCCGGACGCGCAGCCTCAGCGGCCATGGCTCACAGGCCCAGCCGCTCCGCGGCATGTGGGATCCTCCCAGACCGGGGCGCGAACCGGGTTCCCCTGCATCGGCAGGCGGACGCGCAACCACCGCGCCACCAGGGAAGCCCCAGGCTGTGTTTTTTGTTTTTTGTTTTTTGTTTTTTTTGGCCATGCATCATGGCCTGCAGGATCTTAGTTCCTGGACGAGGGATTGAACCCGTGCCGCCTGCAGTGGAAGTGCAGAGTCCTAACCACTGGACTGCCAGGCTGTGCTTTGACAAGGCAGAGAGAGGGGCTGGGGCTTTTGAGGAGGAGGGGCCCTCGTTCAACCTAACCAACCTTGTGGCTTCAGGCCAGCCCTGCTCACTTCACTTGCCAAGAGGTGCAGCAAAAGTCCTGGGGCATTTGGTACAGCAAGTGAGCAGAGGCTGGGTAAAGTCAAGCATCCTCGGGAAGGAAAGAGATCCCTCGGAGAAAGCTGTCCTTAGTGGAAAGGCCTAAGTGCCCTAAAGGTCTAGAACTCTTCTGTTTAAAAGACAATCTCTTTCCTTCAAGCCAAAAGCTTCACATTACTCCCAGGGCCCACATTCTTTGCACACATCAGCTCTGTGAAATAAGGTTTTGTGTTGGAATCCACCCTATAGCCTGCTTTCAAAGGCCCTTTCTGGAACTCTGCAGGCTGCCTCAAAGATGGGCCAGAAATATTCTGTTTTGCTATTTTTTAAATTTCCTGAAAGCCTAAGAATCAAAAGGGAGTGAAAGCTTCCACGTGTCAATAGGAAATCCACCCCCTCCTCAGCTCTGCCCTGGGAAGCTCACAGATTTCCTGAAGTTAAAAACAAATACTGTGACCAGTTTCTACTCCTTGCAAGAATTTAATTCTTCCTTTAGCATAAATAAGGCAGCATGAAACACCAAGAGTCCCGCTGCTGTCTGCTTCAGGAGCAGCTTTGGTGCATAAAAGATCCCCATTTCCCCGCTGAGTTGTTTTCTCTGTATAAACAAGAAGGCAGAAGGTAATTTTTCAGTGAATTTTCTCCTGGAAGCAAACGGGAAGCCGAGGGACATTCAGGCTTGGTCTTGGCTTCTGCAGGCTGGTTCTTGGTTGCTGGGGTCTCCTCAAAGCACATCAGATGAGGATGAGGATGGGAAAGGAAAGGCATGGGTGACAATAAATAAGGAAATTCCCCCAAACTGGAAATGGGGCTTTGGGGTTACTGTTGGAGACCATGTGGGCCTGGAGAGGGGCAGACCCAGGTGCTGCTCAGTCTAACCCCAGCTC
Source organism: Physeter macrocephalus (assembly GCF_002837175.3). Lineage (NCBI taxonomy): Eukaryota > Metazoa > Chordata > Mammalia > Artiodactyla > Physeteridae > Physeter > Physeter macrocephalus. Next base: position 59,724,869 of record NC_041233.1, read on the forward strand.
ACATGGAAGGAAGCTTCCTACAGCTTCCTATGGGCTTCAATGTCCCGTAACAGCTGAGCCTCCTACTGTGAATTAACCCTGTCAGGCAAACCGTCCGTCTTCTAGAACACTCCGAGGCTAGGTGAGAGCACTCCTGGGGTAGAGACAGGATCCTTTCTTCAGTTCATGGGGACCCCGACACCCCCGAGGAATTGGGTTCGTGTCTGGGAGGCACGGCCAGTTTCAACCACGGAAGGAGAGTGCTGGGGAAGGAGCACTCATTCTTGCTTCCCCTTGGCCCTCTGCAAAGGTTACTGAGGCAATGCCAAGAGAGGAGCTCCCAAAGGGCAAGTGAAGCCATAATTGGAGGAGGGAGTGGCTTCCCCGTCCCTCTGAACCAGGCCTGGAGACCGAGGCCAGCTCTGACCGCAGGCTCTGGTGCCTGCCCAGGGACCGCAGCCCAGCAGTGCCAAGGTGGCCCCTCTGAGGTCTGAGGGCTGTGCTTGTAGTCTGTCCTTACGTGTCCCAGTCAGCCAAGCCTCTGTCAGGCTCTTAGGGTGTTGGTCATCTGTGTGGCCAGGAAGGCCCATCCAGAAGGGTTCTGTGCAGTGAGGAAGCCCCACTGGAATGAACAGCCAAGGGGATTTTGGGGGCCTGGGTGTGGAGCTGGGTTTCCACAGCAATCTTGTTTCCAGGCACGCCCTGCTCTAGGATCGGAACCCTGAGGAAAACTCAGGGCTGCAGCATCCTTCACCTCTCAGCTCTACGACCTTCCCTGAACTGGGCATCAGAGGCCAGACTGCAAACCAGACCCCAGCACCCCAGGTACCAGGCTCTGCCCTTTGCCCCAGTGACCCTGTGCTCCTCTTTCTCTCTCATTGTCTATCTTCAGTGCCCCCCACCTCCCAACATACTGGTGGCCAGAGAGACCAGCTGTAGAGAGCATAACGAGGGTGAGGGGCCCACATACCATGCTTGTACCCCGCATGGTATGTGGCACCCACAGGGTTCAGGATATAGCATCCTGGGAGAAGGGGCAGAGAAAAGGGGGTGCACCCTGAGTGAGATGTGTAGCTGAAACAACGGCCAGCTTAAACTTCTCTCTGCCACCAAGTACCCACTTCTGTGTAACAGAGACATTAGCCACCTGGGGCTTTGAATCTCTCTAGGTCTTTTCTCCAAATAGTATAAAAATGGCAGCCACAGTGGGGACCCCTACTGTGCAGGCTGTGGATGGAACACTGCAAATTCCCACACTGGTGCCCACTGCTTGGTTGCAGATGCCTGGGGTCAAGGGTTACTGGAAATCAGGGTGCAAGGTCTTAACACGGGTCCCTGTTAGCATTCCTGGAGATCTTTTGTTGATATTCAAGTAAAGACTGGACCTGGGATGTATAAAGAATCACACCCAAATCGATGTTTGCATTGTCTGTAACTCAGCGTCCATAGAGTTCTGTCATCATCTTGGCCATTGGTGGTGATCCAAAAGTAAGCTGCAAAGGATCAGTCCCCAAACCCAGACAACAGCTTCACCAGCAAGCCCCAGTGGCATGAAAGCAAACCAGCTTTGGCTTGGAATTCTGTCTCCTCTGTGCTATAGGGTCTGGCTCCCCCGGCAGGCTGAGCCACGGCCCCTACAAAGCCTGTCATTTTCCCAGGACAGGGCCTGCACATGCCCCCAGGGGTGTGGACATGTAGGATGCCTTGTGTCCTGGCCCTCTGGGTCGTGGATGCTCTACAAGATGACAGCTTTTGAGGGCAGGCTGCCATGGTCTGAGGGAATATGGAGGGAATACTCGCTAATGAGCGCTGGGGCATTCTTGAGCATCTCATAGAAGGAGTCCAGTGTCTTCCGGTAGAGACTTCGCTGCAGGACGAAGGGCCGGAAGAGGTTGAGAGGCTCAGCCCTGCGTACGGCCTCAGGGAGCCCCATGGCCTCGGGCACCTTGCAATTGCCGATGAAAAAGTGATGGAGCTTCTTCTCCAGCAGGCTCTTCTCCAGGAAGCAGAGCAGCTCGTGCAGACGAGCATCGAGCTGCTCAGCCTTCCAGGCGGCTGGCCGCCGGGCGAGCAGGAGGTGCAGCAGGGCGGTCTTCAGGTGGTAGTTGCTGAGCCTGCTGGGGCCGGTCAGGCGGCTCTGTTTGGAGAGCAGGAAGGAGGCAATCTGCAAGCAGCTGAGGTGGCAGGCGCCGTCGGGCAGCGCCTTCGAGGTCATCCTAAGGAAGTGGCGCTCATAGACAGCGAAGGACAGGAGCCAATCTGTGCTGGATGGCGGGGTCCCCCCACAGGGCTCCCTGGTAAGATGGGAGACCAAGTACAGGTCGGAGTCATCATACTGGATCACAGGAATCAGGTTGAAGGGCATGAACTTCCCCGAGCGGAACCTGATCTTGAGGGACCCCGGGGTGTCCAGCTGGCCAAAGGCCAGGTCGAACTCATACTTGTGGTTGATGCGGTGCCAGGCTCTGGTGAGGGCTGTCTGGAACCACTTCAGGACTCGCATTGTGTCCAGGTATGGGGAGTCTCCGACGCACAGCGGGTCTTCCGCCTCACTGCCTGGCCGCACCACGTTGTTCTTGCCGTGGAGGAGACACAGCATGTCTTCCCCGAGTTTGGTCTTGCCGCAGATACAGCCCAGCGTGTCCTCGTCGGCCCGGACCACCTTGATCTGGCCGTAGCCCTGGCGATCCAAGGGCACCGAGCGGCTGGAGCACCAGAGCTCTGGGTGGAAGCGGTAGGGCTCGGGCGGCATGAAGGGCACAAAGAGGTCGCACAGCAGCGGCTTGTTCACCTGCCAGTTCTCGTACATGCTGTCCACGCCGATGAAGTCCTCCACCTCCATGTCCGTGTCCCGGCTGCACAGGCTCCTCAGGGCTTCCAGCAAATCATCCACGAAGCCTTCCACAAACTCCCGGGTGCGGGAGGCGTCGGCCGGGGCCCCCCGGATGCAGCGTTCGTAAAAGTGGTCGAGTGTGGCCTTGTTGGGCAGGGTGAGACCCCGGAGGGGGGCGCCCTCCAGGCCGGGCAGCTCATCCTCGTCGGCGCCCAGGCACTCGGGCGAGGGCGCGTCCTGGTGGTCCTGCCGCCACACCTCGATCACCAGGAAGAGGATCATGCAGAGGGTGCTCCAAAGGTCCCAGGCGGCGCGGCTCTCGTTCTGCTGCTGGCCCTCCTCCGCTATGCGCTCCAGCGCCTCCTTCTCGGCCTCCTTCTCGGCCGCCAGCCGCGCCACCTCCTCCTCCAGGCGCAGCTGCTCCAGCTGCAGCTTCTCCTGGTGCGCCTGCATCTGGCGGATGATCTCCTCCTCGTTCTCGGGGACCGTGGCGTTCTCTCGCGGGAACAGCAGCGGATGGTTGATGATGGCCGTCACCACCACCAGGCACACCCGGTAGAGCCCCAGCGCCATGGCTGCAGCTTTCCTGGGAACAGGGAGAGAGAGGCCGACGGTCACACCGGGCTTTCCTCTGTCACACCGGGCTTCCCTCGGTGCCGCTTCTTCCCTCGTCGTTCCCTCCCACCGACCTCCGCCCCGCTGAGCTGGTGGACGCCTTACGGTTCTTCCCTATCTCCACGCCCAGCCTAGCCTCGGGAACAAGAACCCCGAAGTCTCACAGCAGCGATCCTGGCTACGCAACCACAGTGGGGGACCTGTTTCGGTCTGCCCAGACAGCCCTCTTTCTGGTAGCAGCACCCCACTTTCCCTGGGAACCAAACCTTTTCTACTCCCAGTCCTTATGGTCTGGGTGGGGATGAACCCAGCCCCTGCTTAAGGGGTGAGCATGTAACCCAGGCCCAAGGCTATTTCACGCTCCTCCTCAGCAGCCACAGTGGTTGTTTCAGGGTGAGCTTATGACCCTATGCTGGCCACTGGGAGATAGAGGTAGGATTTGTTGGGACCAGTGGGGAGAAAGACTCACCCTGTTGCCTAGGGTTGCTGAGGGAACAGGAGTACACCTGCTGGTGGCTCTCTGGCTGCCTCAAAGAGGGGATGAGAAAGATGCCAACATGGAGGAAAGCATATGCCCTGGACCCAGCTGTGCCTGAAGCCATTACCTCTGGACTTTGTAGTCATATAAATCAATACATTCTGTCTCTTTTTTTCTTTGGTGGCACCACGTGGCTTGTGGGATCTCGGTTCCCCGACCAGGGATTGAACCTGAGCTGTGGCAGTGAAAGCCCACCAGGCCACCAGAGAACTCCCGAAACATTCCCTTTTAATTTAAGTCAGCTTGAGTTGTTTTCCAACACTTGAAACCAAAATAGTCCTGTATAAGACATCCCCTCCCCTCCCCGCCCAGTGAATGCCTTCTAGTGCATGCTTGTTTCCTCAGTACAGTATAGCCAAGTGGTTAAGACCAGGAGGGTTGGGTTCCAAAGCCAGCCCTGTCACTCACTGGGTAGCTGTGTGACCTTGGGCATGTTAACTCACCCCTCTGAGCCCCAGTTTCCTTACTGTACAAAAGGAAAGCCAGAGCACCCAGAGGGTCATCGTGTTGATGGATGTGTTGATCCATGCAAACTGCCTACACAGCAGCAGTGGATGGTGCACAGCATACGTTCACTGAACAGTAACTGAAGCAGTCTTGAGCCCTTATCTTTCCCCACTGTAAACCTCTCCTTCTGATCTGGAAGGCTCCACCCCAAATTCAGACATTGATCTCCTGGCTACTCCTGGGTCTTTCCCCAGAACAGTCTAGGAGACAACCTGAGTGACTGAATCATTGGCTTTCCTCTCACGAGTCATCTGAACTTTAAATCTGACTTTTTAATTGTGAAAGGAGACACACCATTCCTCCAGGATAAATGGATTTTTAGCTCTCAGGTGACTTTTGGGGAAGGACTAACCTCTTACCACACAGTACTTGCTATTCAGACTGCAGCTGCAGCATCTTCTGGGAGTTGGTTAGAAGTGCAGAATCTCAGGGCTTCCCTGGTGGCACAGTGGTTAAGAATCCGCCTGCCAATGCAGGGGACACGGGTTCATAGGGTCTGTGTGCCACAACTACTGAGCCCGCGTGCCACAACTGCTGAAGCCCGTGTGCCTAGAGCCCGTGCTCCGCAACAAGAGAAGCCACAGCAATGAGAAGCCCACGCACTGCAACAAAGAGTAGCCCCCGCTCGCCACAACTAGAGATAGCCAATGCTCAGCAACAAAGACCCAACGCAGCCAAAATAGATAGATAAATAAATAAAATAAATTTATTAAAAAAAAAAAAAAAGAAGTGCAGAATCTCTGCCCCACCCCAGACCTATTGAACCAGAATCTGCATTTTAATACCATCCACATTAAAGTCTGAGAAGCAGACTCACATGGTAAGTCTTATATTACACTCTCTTCTCCCTGGCTGGAATCTTGGGAAGTAACAATTGGCCTTTTCCACATCTGCCCCCCTTGCTTCCTGCCGGGGACCTCAGCTAGGAGAGCAAATGGCCAAAGGAGGTCATTGTTGGAGAACCAAGAGCCCACCCCCCCAATACATGCCAATACACCCCATTCCCTGACCTTGAATTCGCACCCTGAAAGCCACCTGTTCTGGTTCTTACCCTAATGGTGCCAAGAGGCAGGTATCTGTCATTCGGTAAGAGCACCTCTGCGGGTTCTACCCAGCAGTGCCAGGATGTATTGGTTTGGCCAGAAAGTTTGTTCAGGTTTTTCCAATGTTACGGAAAAGCCCAAACGAACTCTCTGGCCAACCCAATAGGTGGCCTGAGTTGCCACACTTGGGCAAGGCCTGCTGCTCAGATGTGATTCCACCCTGTCAGTAGGAACCAAAAGGCTTGGCAGGGAGGAGGGAGGTCCAGCAGCAGCAGAGTTCAGTGTGCAGACACATTCAGGCCTCAGACATGAACTCTGAAGCACTTATGTATTTCTACTTGAGGAGGAAATGGAGGACAGGAGAAAGTGGAGGAAGTCTCAGAGTGGAAGGGAGGTGGGGTGAGGAAAAAGAACGGGGGCAGCCAGCCAGCTTCTCTTCCCCAAGACAAGAAGCAGCTTGCTGGATAATTGCAGAAACAGGTCAGCCCCGGATTCTACGTTAGAGAAATATCAGTGGAGAGTTTGGCCAGGGTGGTCCAAGATAAAACTGTAAGGCTGGCTGATAAACGTGGATCAGAGTTTTAGGATAAAGGTGTGGAGTACTAATAGTAGAATACTAGGCAGCAGCCAGTTAGGAGATAATTTGGGGGTTTTGAGGCCCTTCCGGGCCTCTGTACTATAGGCAGCCACATTTGGGCACAGCGGGCCCTGACAAGTCACAGCAAAAGTCTTTGGCAGCACCTGATTCCACAGGTCAGTTTCCATGCCAACTCAGGGTAGGATGCTACCAGCTGGGGAGGGGTGCCATCACCAAGTCCTGTGACTGGGAAGTCCTCCTCCTCTCTACCCAACAGCTTCCACAGGGCTACCTGTATATGTCCTCATGTCTGCTGGAAGATGATGGGCTGTACTGGGGCAGGCAAGGTTCAAAACTCCTAACCAACTGGAGCAATTGACACAGTGCATGAGGGGCTACGAGGATGGACTCTGGAGGAGATGGACCGACTTAGCACCCAGCATGTGTACCTACTGGATATGTGACCTTGGACAAATCATTCAACTTCTCAGAACCTCAGTCTCATCATCTGTAATATGGGAATAATTATACCTGCTGTTGTAAAGGAGATAGTGCATAGAAATCACTCAGCAAAATGCTTGCCCCTGAGCAAGTTTTCTTATAAAAGGGTAGCTGTGATGGGATGGGAATAGCAGGTGAGCTTGCCTGCAGGGGTTTGCGATGCAGGGGGTGCCACAGAGATGCCCCTACAAGGGACTCGGGCAGGAAGCAGGCAGCCACAGGAACACTGGCAACAGCAGGGTTACAAACAAGACTCAACAGGAGCACAAGGGAAACAGGAAGGAGCCCAGGCTGTAGAAGCAGACAGGCCCAGGTTTGAACCGTGACCGCTTCTTGCTGAGGGGTCTTGGGTGAGTCACTTGGCTTCCCTGGGGCTCCACTGCAGTACCTGTGAGATGGCGCTAACAGCAGGCCCTCCTCCATAGGAAGGGGAGGTTAAGCGAGACCATCCATCTCAGGTGCTGAGCACAGAGCCCGGCATAGGGTCAGCACCTTACAATACCAGCTCCTTCCCCCTTGGCCTCCATGGGCCTGTCTCCTCACCTGTCAAGCACACCAGCCCTGCCCATCTCCCATGGGCCTGGAGGAACACATGCTCAAAAGTGCTCTGAAAGCACAAAATGTTCCCCTGGGACCGCTGTTCCTTGGCACGCCACTCCTTCCACCCTGCCCCCAAGCAAATGAGGAGAAGCCTTCGGAGCCTTGGGTCCTCCTGGAGGTGGAGTTCTCTCTGACTCACTCCCAGCTTGAACCGGCTGCTCAGTGCCCATGACGTGGGGCTGGGTTAGAAGCCTCCACTACTTCCCCTCCCCAAACCAAGTCACAAGAACACTGCCCTAGGGGCTTCGGGGGTCAGAAGAATGAGGGGAGAGAATCTGGATAGTAGCTGAGCCTCTCACAAAACCGTGGATACATGCATGCACGCGTACACACACACACACACACACACACACACACACACACACACACACTACTCACCAAAGGGCCCCTTTCCCCCAATTTCAAGTATGTCCACCTCTGCCTTGGCCCAAAGCTCTCACCTCTACAAGGCTGCCCCATACATGTAGTCTGAGACATCCAGTTGGGTTTGGCTTTGAAAATAAACCTGGGCCACCTGGAGGGCTTTTGTTGGTCTGCTTGCCCGGAAGCAGGCAGGAAACCTGCTGAGTTCCTCTCCACCCCTGCCCCAGCCCACAGAGCGTAGTGGCCCATGCCAGTCACAGCTAAACTTAGCCTGGCAAAGGGCCAGGATCACGGGGGCAGCAGGGGCTGGGGCAAAGGGCTGCAGGTGGTGGGCCCAGACCACCAGGGTTACTCAGGCCCTTACTCTGGGTTACTCAGGCCCTTACCCTAACTCAGGCCCTTACTCTGAGCTTGGCCGGAAGCCCCAGACCCTGGGGGAGAAATCCAAGATGGCCCCTCCCTTCCGCGGGTCCCTCATTCCCACGGCCCCCAGACCCCTATAGCACACCCACCACAGCTTAATCCAATAAATGCCACTGAGAGCTGGCTAACAGTGGGACTTCTCTGGCGGTCCAGTGGTTAAGACCCTGTGCTCTCAATGCAGAGGGCACAGGTTCCATCCCTGGTCAGGGAACTAAAATCCCACACGCCACACAGCGCGGCCGGAAAAAAAAAAAAAGAGTTGGCTAATAGTGATACACTAACATTTATCAAGCCCTCACTAGGATGTGCTGGGCACTGCACACAGCGAGCCCTGTAACCTTCTAGGTGGTGGGTGTCACTCCTGTTTCACAGGCGGGTTAACCATATAGCCCAGGAGAAGTAATTTTCTAGCCTCACAACTAGAAAAGGCAAAGCTGCGCTGAGAAAGACTGCTCTGACTGCCTCCGCCAGAGCCCAAGTTCTTTCCACTGTGTTATGTCTACAGAGCACCTACAGTGTGCAAGGAACATGCTGGGTGCCACAGGGCCCACAAAGATGAGCGTGCCATGATCCTCAGTAGTAGAAACACCACTATCCACGTGGGGGGCAGACGGCCACCAAGTACCCTCACAGGACAGAATGAGCGATAGGCTACAACATCGCAGAGAGTTTCACTGCCGTTCTTTTGGGGGCCCCTCCTTGTCTGTAGACCTTCCCTGTGTCCGTCTGCTTGGCTCTGCATCCACCATGCCCCTTCCTTCCAGACAATTCTTACAACAAACTGAGACCAGCAGGAGCCTGTGTCCAGCCCCACAACGTGTTCATCAACACCCCTCTGCCCTGTCATGCACCAGCCCCCTCCCAGGGCTGGCTGACCGTGGCCTCAGCAGCTGGGGTGCCTTTCCCAGCAGCCCAGCAGCACCCCTGGGACAGTGGTTCTCCAAATGTGGTCGCGGTTCAGCATCACCGATATCACCTGGGGACTTGTTAGACGAGCAAATTTTCAGGTGCTGTCCCAGATCTGCTGATCAGAAATTCCAGGGGCGGGGCCAGCACCTCCAAGTGGTTCTAATGCCCACTCCAGCTTGAGAAACACCCCTTCCCAAATCAGGCAGGCCTCCACGGAGGAGGGGGGTGGGGCTCCAGTGACACTGCAGCCCAGATCCTGGAGCTCGCCAAGGGTTTGCCCCATGCCCAGCCTGTCAGATGCAATTAGCTCTGCTAATTACCACAGCAAAAGTAGCTCAGGCCCTGGCGTCATCTTCAGAGCCGAAAGGAGAGCTGATGTGTCCTTACGAAATGGAATAAGGAGGTGGGCTGATGGCAGGGGAGGGCACTTGTAGCCCAGGCCCCGTTGGGTGACTTGAGTCCCTTCCCCATTGCTTAGGTTCTGGGCATCCTGAGAAAGAAGGGGCTAAGGGAGACCCAAACCATTGACAAGTCTGGGCTGAACCCCTCCTGTGTGCTTGGCCTTGTGCTGGAATTTCACAGTCCTGGCTAATGACATACATGTTGTTTGGGGGAAATAAATCCACAAATTTAAGGAAGTCAGAGTTTAGAGTGGTACTAATCTGAGCCCCATTTTCCCGATGCATAACGAGGAGACACACTTGACTGAGAGATGGGTGAAGGTGGAAGTGGTCCAGGCAGGCTGGACATCACCCCGTGGACCCTCACAGACAGGAGAGGTTTAGTGAAAGGTGATGATGTTTTCATTAACAGCTGATAGGAAGCTAATTACTCTGCGTGTGTTTTGTCATTTAATTTTCAGAACACCAGTTAGGTAGTTGCAACACCCCTACCTTGTGAAGAGACTGATGGTCAGGGAGGTTCACCGGGTGGCCTCTAAGATTCCCTGGACTGCAGTTTGTGACGGAGTCTGCCCCCACCCCCTGCTCCACCTCCATCCCCCAGGGGCTGATGGGAAACTGAGTGAGCCCTGCCACCTCCCTGGCATCACTGCCAGTGGCGACCACCAAAATCATCAGGTTGACTGTCCCCCAAGTTTCCCAGGCCTTGGAGAAACAGGACAGTAAGAAAAGAGCGATTGAGGGGACTTCCTGGCAGTCCAGGGGTTAAGACTCCACGCTTCCAACGCAGGGGGGCGTGGTTTCGATCCCTGGTTGGGGAGCTAAGATCCCACATGCCACGCAGACAAAAAAAAAAAGAAAGAAAAGAAAAAGGAAAAGAGGTTGAATGCAGAGCACAGAGTTTGACCCTGAGTCTTGGTTTGGAGTGTAGGCCCCAGGAGCAGTTCGTCTGAGCCCTGGTGAGGCGCCCCTCCTGTGGTCCCGCCTGTCTCATCCCCGATTCCACGCTTCTCTCTGGCAGAGCCCAGGCCACGTGCTGGATCTGACCAGCTTTCCTGTTGTTCAATAGCACCCGCCGTTCAGGCCCAGCTCAGGGACCCCTCCTCCAGGGAAACTGCCCTTCTCCAAACTCCTGCGGGTCAGGCCACCTTCCTGCTCTTTACTGCATTGGTTTACCCATGGGTCCCTGCCTTCCCACCCACGGTGCCAGCAAGGGCCCCCTCCAGGCACCAGGCCTGAGGCTGGGCACCTGCAGGCGCCCAGTGTGTCAGTGGGAGTTGGGTTATCCCATACTTGGGAGGAGATGGCCGGCTGTGCGAGTGATGGGTCTCCACACACTCCTTCCTCGTCGCCTCAGGGCCAGGGGACAGACAGACTCAGCACAGACGGTTCCAAAAGGGCAGCTCTGCAGCCACTGTCTGCCACCCTTACAGGATGGGGCTTCCCTGCTGGAGAGGAGAAAGGACCAGCAGGGGCAAGGCCAGAGAACCACCCTCTTCATCTGCATCCCACACAGTGATGGGGGAGGCAGTTTAGGGGGGAGGGGAGGGGAGGGGGGCTGAGCAGCACTGGGGTCGGGGAGGACGCTGGCAGGCCTCAGGCTGTGGGCCAGGAGAGGAAGTGAGGAAAGAGGAAGGAAGAGGACCAACAACAATTAATTGAGCAAGTGGGTAGAAAGGGTGTGGTTCTGGGCCCCCAGGGCCTCCTCTTCTCAGTGTCTTTGCAGTGACCTCCTCCATCACCTTCCACCCCTCCCACTGGGCAGGACCTCTGTCTTGGCCTCCAGCCTGTGTCACCTTCCTGGGACCTGCCACCCTCACGGCCACTGGGCTCCTTCCCTTATCTCCTTTCCCCTTCCTGGGGGCAGGAGTGGTGTGGGAGACATGCCTGGAGTAGGGGCGTGGAGAGGGGACACTTCCCCACCACAGATGAGCTTGGCTGCCGATGCCAGACAACTGGGCCAAACAGCCCTTCTCTAGGGGGAGCTACCGTACTGCTCCCCCTACAGAAGGGCTGGGTTCTATGCGCCCAGAATGGCATAATCTTTTTTGTTTCCCCCAAGAGAAGCCAGAAATCTGGATTTTATCAAAATCCCAATTTTACAATGTCTTCTACTCTTTCAAAAATTCTTTAAAGCCGGGCTTCCCTGGTGGCGCAGTGGTTGAGAGTCCGCCTGCCGATGCAGGGGACACGGGTTCGT
>NC_041233.1:59736446-59744639 GCF_002837175.3 Physeter macrocephalus
ACAGCAGTGAGAGGCCCACGTACCGCAAAAAAAAAAAAAAAAAAAAATTCTTTAAAACCCATGTGAGCCAAATAAAATATGTCAGTGGGCCCCCCAGAGTCTGTGCCCCTCACACGCCTCCTCTCCCTGCCCACTGATGCCCTCCACTCCCCACCAAGCATCCCTCAAGGCGGCCCGTGACCCCGGGGCTCGGCTCACTCTTCCCCCTCATGCCACCACCTGCTAGCACCTCTGCATCCAGGACTCCCCCAAATACCCCCTGGCTCAACTTTTCACCCCAAGTCCAGGGCTGACTCTATCCCAGTGTCTCCCAGTCGGCCCTAGCAGGCACCTTCAGAATAATCCTAACCAGCCTGTGCCAGGGGCTTATACGTGCCTTCCCCACAGCCTCTCTAGGGACTAGAAGGAAAGAGAGAGACCGTGTGGCCTAATGGGTGTGCACTAAGCAGCACTCAGCTTACAGACCAAGGCCTGTGGTCCCCAGGACTGAGAGCTGGACCCCCGCCAGCCCTCCCTAACCTAGGGAAACCCCAAAGGTCAAGACTGGGCCCTGATGGAGGTTGGGGAGCAGGGCAGAATGAGGGGGAGAGCAGAGACCCCGCCCCCATGCCAGAGAGGTGGACCTACTGATGGGCCCGTGGGAAAGTGCACACCGCGAGGAGAGTGGCCTTTCCACTGACATGAGCTCTGCTGTCGCCGCACGTGGCCACACTGGCCAGACTCACAGAGGATGCCCAGTCACACCTGCCAAAGTGTGAAGTTTCCTCGAGGCCCACTCTCGGAAGAGGGAGGCGTTTCCAAAAAGTCACCAGGATGCCAAACCCATCCTCTGGACGGGGGTCATGCGGCCGGCCAGCCCAGGTGCAGGAAGAACAGTGGGCTGGACTCCAGGGAGAGCCCACATCCTTCCTGTTTCCGCTCCTCTATCATAGCCCGTGCATGTCCCTTGGTGGGCAAGGGATGGAAAAGGCAGGGAAGCCATCAATCTCCCAGGAAGGACAGGGCATCCTTCCTCCAAGCCATTCTGCCTGACTTCCCCACAGCAGAGGCCCTGGCCCACAGGGAGTCATGGAAAATCACAGCATCTTAGGACAGACAGACAGACTGCGGCCTGGGGTCTCAGAGGCTAAGGGATGACAAGGAGGCCTGCAGGTCACAGAGATAAGGAAAGGCTCCCCTGGCAGCCCTGAGTCAGGGCCCACACCTCCCCCCCCCATCCATATTGCCCAGGGCTCCTCTGGCAGTCACTGCAGTGGGTGGAATGGCAGCCCTCAAAAAGACAAGTCCATGTGCTAATACCTGGACCCTGTGAATGGGACTTTATTTGGAAGAAGGATCTTTTTTTTTTGTGGTACGCGGGCCTCTCACTGTTGTGGCCTCTCCCGTTGCGGAGCACAGGCTCCAGACGCGCAGGCTCAGCGCAGCCCAGCCGCTCCGCGGCATGCGGAATCTTCCCGGACCGGGGCACGAACCCGTGTCCCCTGCATCGGCAGGTGGATTCTCAACCACTGCGCCACCAGGGAAGCCCTTGGAAGAAGGATCTTTATGGATGTAGTTAAATGAAGGCTCTTGAGATGAGACAGTTCTGGATTACCCTAAATTCAATGACAAGTATCCTTATAAAGAGACAGAAAAGGAGAAAACAGACAAAGAGGAGAAGGTGATGGAAGACAGAGGCAGAGGTTGGAGTGATACTCCACAGCCCAGGAAGGTCTGGAGCCACAGGAAGCTGGGAGAGGCGAGAGAGGATTCTTTCTTAGAGCATTTGGAGGGAGTGTGGTCCTTTGAGTACCCTGATTTCAGACTTTTGGCCTTCCGAGCTATGAGATAGTAGATTCCTGTTGTTTTAAGCCACCGCGTTTGTGGTCTTTGGTTATGGCAGCCCCAGGAGGCCAATGCAGTCTCAAAGCACAATGCACCCCCCTCCCCTCCCAGTTTGGCCACTGACATTCCCATTTTCTGCTGGGCACCTCCAACCTCCCCAGCAGCCGCAGCCATCGCTGTGCTCCAAAGCCTGGGGCTTCCACACCAATGGGACTCTCCCTTCTGGCCCGGCGTGGTCCTTTGGAATCAGCTCCTCTAAGCTCTCCCTAATTCCCAGACACCTCAGGTAGCCCTGGCCCTGGAGGTCTTCCTGCCCCACTTCAGGGAGTTCTTGTGCCCATGAGACACAGGTCTGAGCTTTAGTTCAATCTGATGTTCAGGGCCTGGTCTCAACCAGCCTCAAGGGACCTCTCAGGTCGCTTCCCTCCTGCCCGGGCCGCTTCAGATTATCTACTGTCCTCTGAACACCTCCTAGACTTACTTTCCCACCATTCCCTACAATGTCCACGCCTAACCCTACCCAATGGTCCTCACAGCCAGCCCATTTCAGAAACCGCTTCCAAGATTCTTCCAGATCCCTCCCTCCCCCAACTTCTCAGACAAATCCTTCTTTCTTGAAAGGGATAGAAGAACAACGGGAGGGAGATGGCTTCTTTATTAAGCCCCTCCGAGTGCAGGCTGGTGTCTGGTGCCTTGCGTAGATGGTGTCTCCATAGATGCACCCCTAGCAGGGACCCAACAAACACTTGCTCCTCTAGCCTTTATTTTTAGCTCATTTCACCTGTGCAGCAGCCCCATTTCCGAGGCAGGAGCCCAAGGTGATGAGAGGTTGAGCAATTGCTCAAGGTCACACATGTAGGAAGAGAGCATAGGAGCCAGACACCATGCCAGGCCCAAGGCTCCAGACCCTGCTGTCTCCCCGGTGGATCCCAGGCTACTCTTTCATCACAGCGAGCTGCTTGCCTGAGATCTGGTCTTATCTCACTGTCTTCCTTGGTTGGGCTCCTCTTGGGTCAAGGTGGGCCTGTTTGCCTTGACACTCTGCAGAGCGCCTGGCAGAGACCAAATGCAGGGCTGCCTGCTTAGTGTGCTAAGGACAGAGCGGGCGACCTTGGGGACCCACCAGCTCACACACTGCACATGGGAGACACCCGCTTTCTAAAGACGGCCTCTATAAATGCCTCCATTCTTAGGAAGGATGCATTTCCTACAGCAAGTGTGCACCCAAGGGCCTCCCTTGACCCCCAATTCCCTCATCAGGTTTCTAGACCTGAAATCACAGGGTGCGTTTTAACAATAGGAGTGCAGTGCTAACCATTTCCCACAGCGAAGCAGCCCTCATGACTGTCAGACGTTGGCGTGGCTTGAACTAGTGTTTCTCATAAGTTCCCCTCTGCCCATGGGCCCCATGTCACTCACAAGAGCGGCTGCCCAGAGGGAAGAGGAACACCCACCTCAGGGCAGCCAGGCCAGGGCTCCCAAACTTGTCCGCTGGCTCTCCCCTCACCCTGCGTTTTCTGCACCCCAGGCCTCCAAGCACAGCAGCAAATACTCAGGACAAACACCACATTTGCCATGGGGCAGGGAGGGCAGTCTGCAGCACGGGGCGCGGGAAGCAGGCTCCGGACACCGCCGGCAAACACACGGGCTTAGGGGAGGGGACTTGAGGGGGTGGAGCAGGAAGCAGAGAGTAAATACAAGGACAACAAAGGGAAGACAAGGCCCCCGCTCCGCTCGGCCATCGCTCCCCTGTCTCAGAGCTGAGCTGGGGATGGATGGGATCAAATAGCCTGTCAGTGCCCAGCAGCCCCCTTCCCTGGGAGCCCTGGATGGGAACAAAGAGAGCCCCAGCTCAGGAAAACAGCCTGGCCTCTCCGGCATGGGCGTGGGGGGATGGGCCCCGGTGGCTTCTCTATGGCCACAGAACAGCCAGGTCCCCCACCCCTCCCTCCCCACCCAGCGCCTCTTACTCACGTTCTGGCTTAGAGGGATGCTGGCCCCTAAACGGTGAAGTCCCAGGCTGCGTTCCCAGCCTGGGCCCTGAGGCTTGGGTGTACCTGACACAATGCCTGGGCCCCAGCTGGGCTGGGAGAGGGGGAGAGAGATGGGGAAGAAGGGAAGTGCTCTGGGCCTCCTGCACGCACACACACACACACACACACACACACACACACACACACACAGAGTCATGCTCTGTGACTGCAAAGATCTAAAGACCGCTTTCATCTTATAAAGGGGAACAGCAAGAGACACAAAGGCAAGTGGGAGGCCAACACAGCTGTAAAAAACTTCAGAGTTGTGTTTGGCATTCTTGGCTGTGCTCTCTGCTGCAGGGACCGGGGCTGAAAACAGAGCAGGCAATCTGCCTGTCCTCCCTCACCAGAGCTGCACCGGTCATCAGAGCAAACCAGTTCTCCTCCACCAGGGGAAGCTGGGAGAGCCTAGGCTGTAAGGCCAGGAACTGTTAGAAAAATGACCCCCAGAATCATCTATGAACACAGTCACCCTCCCTGTGAATTACACAAAACAACGACCTATGACCACCTGGTTTTCCAGCCACAGGGACGGAGTGATGATGAGATTGTGAGGATGCCCGTGCTCTGTCCTGGCTTCTGCTCGAGGCTGCACATGGCGCACAGTAGGTGTCCCAGAACCAACACGCAGGTCAGGCTGGTGTAGGGTACAAGCAGCCACTGATACTGCTGAGTTCACCTGGATATATTATCCTCCCATCCCAAGGCCGCCCAGAAAGAAATAGCTCAAAGCTCTTCAGCTCAGAAGAGCTTAACACTTTGTAGAGGCTTAGTAGCAAAGAGGCCAAACTCTGGAATCAGAGGCCCGGCTTTGAAACCTGGTTCTCCCACTTGCTGTGACAATAGCACCTACTTCATGGCATGGCAGTCACATGGTCGTGCTCTGTAAAGGACATTGGTATTGGTGACAAGGCCAGGTCTCCGTTTTGATTTCTCAAATCCTGCCGGGTGCATCTTAGGGACTCCTCTGGGCAGAGGGGGGTGGCCTGTATCCCTGCAGCAACTCCAGAAGCCTGGGGACAGGGTGAAGTTGTCTCCTCTACCTCCCCGTTTTCTTCTAAAGGCCCCCAGGGGCTGCCACAGAGGGAGAGCAGGAAGTTTGGCACCTGGGAAGTTCACAGCTCCCTCCTGCCCATCTGGCAGCGACACTGAAAGCTCCTCCACTGCACCTAGAAGGAGAAACCAGTGTTGGTCTCTGATGCCTGGCATTAAAGGTGCAGGCGCTCCATGGATGCTTGCTTGCTGAATGAAGTCTGGACTGGGAAAAGAACCTCACTGCCTTTACTCCCAGGAGCAGGAGTTTGAGATGGGAATGGAGTAGGGCATCCTGAATGAAGTAACTTCTAAGTTTTTTTCCTGGGAGGCACCCTGCTGTCAGAAGAGCAAAGCAAAGCACTAACAGTGGTAAGCCACTCAGGAAATGTGAGCAAAAACCCAGACACACCCCTGGAGACAGACCACAGCCACTTTAGGCCTGGACAGCCTTCAGCTAATTGCAGGCTGACTGATTCACCGCCAGCGCTGACCACGATAATGACCCAGGAATGAACTCTGACACAAGTTATCTGACCCCCAGCTGCGTCCCTCCTTGACACCCACCTCCTCGCTTGAGAGCCTTCTAGAAATGGACGATAAATGGAGGATGACAGGGTTTGATGCAAATCAGGTAAGAGAAGAAGCAGAGGAGCAACCCTTGGTAGAGTGACGAGCAACTCCCCCTTTCTGGAGAATACCAGATGAACCGCATGGCCCTGACACCCAGGGGAGGGTTTAGTAAATAGCAACCAATGCACTACATTTATTGAGAGTCAAAGAGTGTGCAAAATGCTTTCCATTGCTATATCATCCTCACAATAAACCTCTGAAGGAGTCACTATCCTCCTAACTTTGGAGGATATCCTCCTCAGTTTCCTAAGGAAACTGAGGCACAGAGAGGGGAGGCCATCCATTCAACATCACAGAGCCAGGATTTGAACCCAGGACTGCCCAACTTTCAAGCCTCCGATCTTCCCATGACACCATGTTGCTCAGTGACCCGTGAAACATCAGTCATGAACCTGTGGGCTTTCCTTCCCTGCACTGTTTAGGGAAAAGCAGGTGACAATTTAGGTGGCATATGGGCATGAAGCAGGGAGTCAGACTTAATGAACCTATGATGTTCCTTCCACCCAGAGATTCTGGGAGTGTGTGGCCTGGGATATCGGAGATGGCTTTTCCTGGGGAAGCCTCCTCTGCAGTGGATTAGGAAAAAGGAGTGAGGTCTCTTCTAACCCTGGGTGGTGGGTCTGGGGGTGAGGCATCAGGAGGAAGAGGCATGGATGTATGGGGGCCTCCGGGGCAGCACACGGGGGTGGGACCCAGGCATCCCCACTCTCTTCTCCTCCAGCCCAGGCATGCCTGCCTCCTCAGTGACTCTGAAACAAAGTCTCAGCAGACAAAGGACCTTTTCATGAACTCCAGGCAGGTCCCCTGACTGCTACTAAGAAGGCTATTGAAACAGGCTCCCAGGAGAACAGTTTGTTATGAGCACGTGGCTTTGCACCAACCAGCAGGGCAAAAATGATGACAATGCCCTCCCTTTGGTTTGATGCAGGTTGGAAGGAGACTCTCCTGCATCTGCTGCAGGGAAATAACCTGGAGGGAGAAAGTCCGGGAGAGCTTCAAGCGGAGCCCCTCCTCCTGGGCAGCAGAGTGCCCCACTGTATTATTCACCCAGAAGTGAGCCAGTTAAACGTTGTGGGCTTTGAATTTTTTTTCTTGGGACTTCCATCAGAGGATCTCAAAGTGCTCTGAATATGACCTGGTACTGGCCATTACTGTCCCCATTAAACAGACAGGGAACCTGAGCCCTGTCTGTCAATATCACAGAGCAGGAGGGGACCTGGGGTTGGTGGTCTGCCTGTTGTCTTCTCGCCTTTTTTTTTTTTTTTCGGTACGCGAGCCTCTCACTGCTGTGACCTCTCCCGTTGCAGAGCACAGGCTCCGGACGCGCAGGCTCAGCGGCCATGGCTCACGGGCCCAGCCGCTCCGCGGCATGTGGGATCTTCCCGGACCGGGGCACGAACCCGTGTCCCCTGCATCGGCAGGCGGACTCTCAACCACTGCGCCACCAGGAAAGCCCGTCTTCTCACCTTTGACACTCAGACTTTGTGGGATTCTGTCCTTAGGCGGGACACTGTGAACATGGCTGTCCTCTCTAACACCACTCACCAAATCTCTGGTACATCTCAAACACCCTCAAATTCCTGCATAAACTGCTGGGGAGGAAGGGAGTCCACAGGTCTCATTTAGCCCACCTAGAATTCCACAGGGAATGCCAGAGCTGGGTGAGAGGTGAACTCTGAGACTTTGCTTCTATTTCCAGGTGGTACCTACTCCTGGGGCAGTGGATTCCGGACATTCCTCCTCCGTGCGCATTTGATACAAAAGCTCTGTGAGGCCACAGAAGCCCCAGCAAGGGCCCTGGCACATCGTAGGTGCACAATAAGTACATACTCGCTCCATCAATGAATGAAGGTTCTCTCTTAAGTCAGCCCCCACAGGAAGGACGTGGGCAGCCTTGTTTCTCACTTTCCTTTGGGGGAGCGGGGGGTCGGTGAAGAAGGGAAAGCCACTTTTCTGATCTCCCCATCACTGCTCTGGCCTGCTTTTGCCCTACCCCCTTCACGGATTGATTCAGACTGTAGAAGGGAGACCCAGAGCCATGGAAGCCACCAGAAGCCCCCTAGGAGTCATGCTTTTTGCCCCAGTTGCAGTTCAGAGAACTAAACAAGATAGCATGCTGACAGCTGTGCTCTGCTCCCTCGGGGCAAATCCAAGGCCCGAAGACCTTCCACCAACTGGCTCATAGCCCAGACCTGTGGCCTGCAGCCCCGCCCTCTTCCCCTGGCCCATCCTCTAAGAAACACACCTGTGGATATAATGCCTTCTGAGCTCCTTCCCTTCGTCAAAGTCAACGTGTCTTACAGTTGGGTGGTTCCTGTTCCCCTGGTCTGACTTAAGGTGGAGGTGTTGCCTTGGGCAACAGTGATGTCACCTGTGAGGTACTTCCATTCTGCTGATGTCATGGGGTAGGCCACGTGGATGGAGGGGGATGCGCTTTCTACAGGAAAACGTCACAGGTCCCAAACTGCTCAGGAGGATCCTATACACCTCTTGGGCACAACCAAATGATCCTCTTCTTGTCCCAGAAAACATTCTCACCTTTCTCTCCCCTCTGGGTGCCTGTTTAGGCCATGCCTCAAACCTGACTTTCCCTCTCCAAGTGTCAGTCAAAAGGTTGGGATGGGGCTTCCCTGGTGGCGCAGTGGTTGAGAGTCCGCCTGCCGATGCAGGG
>NC_041233.1:59747173-59769818 GCF_002837175.3 Physeter macrocephalus
GAGCCTGTGCTCCGCAACGGGAGAGGCCACAGCAGTGAGAGGCCCGCGTACCGCAAAAAAAAAAAAAAAAAAAGGTTGGGATGGGCAGCTTTATCCTCAGCTCTGAATGAACCCCACGCAAGGGCACCAATGATCTCCTTCTCACCATCTGGGATGATCTGGGTCCCTGTGGCCTTGCCCTTTGCCCAGACCTCAGAGGAGAGAGCAGTGGCACTAATGGGGGAAGTGAGGGTCCCAATGTGGCAGAGAATGTAGATCCTCCATTGACCTCTACTGTCCTTAGGAGATCATACTAGCCAGATACTGGTCTGCACCAGGCACTGTGCTCAGTGTTTTGTTTTGTTGTTGTTTTTTTTTTTTTGGTACCCGGGCCTCTCACTGCTGTGGTCTCTCCCGTTGCGGAGCACAGGCTCCGGACACACAGGCTCAGCGGCCATGGCTCACGGGCCCAGCCGCTCCGCGGCATGTGGGATCCTCCCGGACCGGGGCACGAACCTGTGTCCCCTGCATCGGCAGGCGGACTCTCAACCACTGCGCCACCAGGGAAGCCCTGCTCAGTGTTTTATAAGCAGGCCCTATGAGGGGTTATCCACATTTTACCGACGACAGAGCTGAGGCTTGGAGTAGTCAACGCACTTGCCCAACTACCGAGAATGCCCAACTCCTGAGCAGTGGAGCCAGCACTGAACCCAAGGCTTCCCTACTCCAAAGCCCATGTGAGTCATACCTCCTTGGCTCTGCGGCACCTGGAGGCTGTGGCTTTCTAAAGATGAGCCATGAGAGGGCCTGGGCAGAGACCAAGGAGAGCCCTTTAAATCCAAAGAGGCCAGCTGGGCAGGCCAGGTGGCTAAGGCAGCCAAAGCAAGCACTTAGGACTGCTTCACCACACCCATGCTCACACGGGGGCTGCAGTAAGTGGCCAGTCCTGGGCCTTCCACTTCCTTGAGCATCTGTGTTGACTAGGGACCATGTTTCTTTGCTCTGCTTGACTTCTTGTTGACCCATCCAGGTCACCTGACCACCCCCTTGATTTGCATGCAGCATTTACCCCTGTGGCCTGAACCTACAACCCTGAAATTTTATAGTAGTTATTTAACTTATGCAAATGCAACTCAATGTAGTCGGGAGCTAATGCTTAGAAAGCACTAAATGAAATAAGTAAATAAAATAAAAACTGCTAAATTATGAAAGAGGACAGGGAGAAATCCTACCGGTACACTGCCTTTGAGGGACTGGCCAAGGAGATATACATAGCATACAGGAGTGCTAGTCTACCTGGCAGGTACCTCTCCACTGGTGAGGGAGCCACAGAAGTAAACAGAGCCCATGCTATTGGACCATCACTACCCCTGCCGTCTCCCTCCCCTGATCTGAATCTGGCTTTGCCAAGCAGAAGCTGCCTTCTGATCTTCGGTTTCCCATGTGCCTTGCCCGGGACGCAAGAAGCAGGTATCATTCAGGCTGCATGATAGTCACAAAGTCTCCTTGCCAGTTAATACACTAGCAATTTTATTTGTACACTCACTTTGGGGAGCTCTCCTGAGATGACTCAGCAGCCCGAGTCCAAACCGTTCTGAAAATTGTGGAGATGGGGTTTCTAGAGGGCACAGCTAAGAGCCAGATTCTGGGACAGGTGACATGATTGCAGGTAAACACCACCCTTCTGGGAAATCAGCTAGGCACCAGCCAACCCTTTCCAGGAGACATTGTGACTTTCCCATTAGCTGAGGAGCCTATTTTGTTTAAAATACTGTCTATAGACAGTATGTAGTAAAACCCTCTGTTGCACCTAATTAAGTGCTGAAATGTATAGTGTGAAAAATAAATGACCATATATATGGAGCTGTGAAACTGAGTTTTGGAAAGTCTTCCTGGACGAGCTTGGGAAGGGCGTTTGCACGTGAACAGCACTGGACAGGGATGGGGCCTGTGGGGCTTGGAAGTGTCAGGACAGCGTGTTCAGATACTTCTCCCATCGTCCACTGCGGCAGGCGTTCTCTGCCTAGGTCAGGGGACATGCGTGGTGCCTTTCCTCTGCACCACACCCAGGCAGCACTTACTCATCACCCTCATGCCAGGCCCCAAACTGGATTTGTGACCTCACACTGCCTAGCGATTAAGAAGGAAAGCCATCTGAGGCTTGGGCCAGGCCACCCCATCAGCCCCCGAGGCCAGGCCTGCCTCTTTCTTTCCTTTCTTTTGGCTGCCAGGTGAGTTTTACGCCTTTTTCCATCTGAGCTGAGAGCAGGTACTACTTGCTTTGACAAAGAAAAAGAGCAACCGTCCTTCTCTCTTTTTCATGAGGGCCCCCCAACCAAACTAGCTTTTGAAGCTTAACCTGCTTCTTGCTCCGTGAATGCTCAGTGACTGGAACATTCTGAATACTTTACTTCTCTGTGCCTTAGTTTCCTTGACTATAAAATGGGGATACCAATACCTATGTCACTGGGCTACTGAGAAGATTAAATGAGTTAATACAGACAAAGTGGTTTTGGAAAAAAAAAAGCCTGGCAAATGTCAAGCCCTCACTAATTGTTGGCTATCAGGGCTGCTGTGTACAGTTGTATGGGTGATACACTGCTCAAGAACACCCGGCTGCGGGGTGGTGAGGATGAATCCAGCTCACATGCTGCTTGCCCAGCTATGTGCCTTGGCTCTGTCCACCCAGATGAGGCCCCTTTTTCTAAATGGCACCAGGGTGCCATCCTCTTGCCAAGAGGAAGCACCTTATTCTAATTCATGCAAAGGATGGAACAGGCTTGCAGCAGCCTTGGAGGTTATTATTATCAGCTCTCGGCACTCTCACGGCTATGTCCCCCTCCTAGCAAGACGAGATCAGCCCCAGCCACAAGCACGGTTCTGCTCCTCAGGTGCCCAGCACACCTGGAGCACTTGCCCCTCCCTTAGGACACTCGTGGGGTAAAGCCTTCCCCAGGATCCCCCAGGGGCTGCCCTCCTACTGAGGGGACTCTGCACCCCAAACATGGAGTCACAGTGTCTTGGACTCTGAAGGGACCTTCTCCTTCGTAATTGTTGATGGCCACCTGTCTGGTGACAGTGATGGCAGTGCTTTACCTACTTGAGGAGCTCTACTTGTCGGCAAGTTCCCCCTTACTTCTAAGTAAGAAGATCTGTCTCCTGCTTCTCCCACCCAGTGAGTCTCTGAGGCCAGAAAGAGCAAGTCTCCTCGTCTCAAGTGACAATGTTGGAGATTCCTGAAGGCCAGAGCCAAGTCCCCCTAGACTTCTCAAACCTGGGGGAAATATTGCCAGTTCATTCCCTTCTCCCTCACAAGAAGCACCTTCCAGACCCTCCATGGCATTCCATCCTCTCTCCTGCGGACAAGTGACAACAGGACTGTGCACTCCAGACCCCCACCCAGATGTGCATCCTCTCCCTCAGACAGAATCCCCCATCTTCTTTCTCTTTATTGACCCCAGGGGGTCCAAGAAGGAAAAAAATACAAAACCAGGTTCCTCCCAGATGATACCTTCCCGGGTGGGCAATTTTGCCAGAGGTCTCTACCAGAAGTTCCTCCCCTTTCTTGCCCTCAGATAAAAAGTTCACCCACACACCCTCATCTTTGTTTCCCTCATGGGCACTGCAGGAGCCAGGAGGTGTTCTTGATAAGGTGACAACTTCTGGGCTGATGGCATTAGGATAAAAGTTCAGTTTCTTGCCACCCGAAAGCTGGAGCTTGAAACTGCTGCATCTTTGAAAATTACAGAGCTAGAGGATGGCACTTGAACAAAAGCCTTTCCAGTGGAGAGTCAGTCTAACCACTTTATGGTTACCCACAGTGGAAAATATGAGGGCAGGATGGCCAAGAGCAGCAGCGCACAGGGAATTAGCAAACAATGAAAGCCACTTAGGCACGTAGGCTGGAATGAGGATTCAAAAGCACAGCCTATTGCGTTATTAATAAGAGATGAATGGCAGCAATTCTACCTGTCTACCAGGCCATTTTCCAGGCTGACTTGGACGTGTGACTGCACCCAGCACAGATTTGCTTTACCTGGCAGCCTCTCCGGGGTAGAACTGGTTTGTAAAAGGGAAGGGCCCTGGGTCAAATCCAAAAGAGGAACAAAGAAAAAAAGAACAGGACTCTGAAACCGATTTAGATCCAAAAGGATAGGGTCCAGGATCTGCCAGTGGCCGGTACTCTTCTAGTTGTTTTCTTTTTGCGGGGGGCGGGGAGGGAGGGGTGGTGCTCAAATCAGTCAGAGGAGCAAAAGGCAAAGTGTGGTCCCTGAGAGGTTCGGTAAAATATTTTCCCTTCCTGGGAGGCAGCATTTTTGTTTTTAAAGAGAAAGAGCATTTTGAATGGGAAGCCCAGCCCTGGGGCGTCCCTCCACCCGGCAGCCAGAAAGTTGGAAACTCTGGGAAGGGGGTCTGGGATGCTATCAGAGATCAGGTGGCAGACAAGCTGCAGCCCCAAGAGAAAGTTCTGCACGGCGTGGGGTCTCCTCCACTAACAGGCCCGAAAGAGGAAGCGGCGGGGGCTTTAATCGGCCCCAGCAACCTCATAGCTTCACTACGTTAAACCGAGAAAAAACAGGCTTCACACCTACTCCCTCCTTCCAGGAAGGGAAGGAAGGAGGGAAGGGAGCGAAGGAGCAGGACGACTCGACCACTCTTTCAGCTCTAGCACTCTGCTCGCAAGGTCGAAAGTAACGGATCTTCGGGGCGATAGAAACAGCAACTTGGTCCCGCTTCCGGCACCGCGGCTCGGTGCGCGCGGAGGAGGAGCTGCCAGCCGCGCGGGGCTACAACGAAGCGCCCACTGGGGTCTCCGCGGCCCGGGAGAGGCCCGAGCAGAGAGGCTGGGACGCAGGACCCCGCGCGGCGCGAGGAGGGAGAGGACAGCACCCCCGCTTTCGCTCGGGCGCCGTAACCGGGTTCCCCAAGTCAGCCCAGACCTGAGGGCCGGGCGGGCACCCCGCTCCAATCCTCCTCCATCTCCGGCGCAGCTCCGCCTGGTCCCGCTTCTTCCTTCCAGCACTCAAGATGCCCGGGGAGGACGCAGAGCCTCGCGGCCGCGGGCTCGATACTTACGTTCAGCTTTGGTCCCCTTTCTCCGGCTCCGGAGGGACTGCGCGGGCCCCGGCTGCGCTCGCGGGTCCCGGGAGCCCCGAATCCGCTGTCTGGCGGCGGCTGCGGCTGAGCGTCCGGCCCGGTAATTAGAGGGACGGGGACGGCGATACCCCGGCCGGCTCCCGCCTTCTGGCCCCTATCAACGGGCTCTAAAGGGCTTCAGACTTACTCATTTCCTGGATGTCAAAGAAACTTTTCCTCCTTATAAGAACAAAACACCCGCCTCTACTCCCGGCCGCGGAGGCTCCTTAAGGTGGACCATGAGAGTTAGGAGGGGCTGGGCCCAGGGTCCGCCGCGGAGGTCTGCCCACCGACCACCCCAGAAACTCCAGAGGGGACAGCAGAACTGGAGGGTGATCGGGCGAGACGGAATCTGGCTACTGGAGTAATCTGGGGCGAATGGACAGGGAGTCAGGGGAAGGCGCCCTTAAAAGTCTTTCTGGGCCGGCGGAAAGGAAGGGGTTAAGTTCCAGCACGCCTACAAGCGTTTTCCGCGGCGCGTTTTACGAGCTGTAGAATTCCAGGGGCCACCTAGTTCGTCCTCTGGAGGGAAATATAAATCGAG
Organism: Physeter macrocephalus; assembly: GCF_002837175.3. Lineage (NCBI taxonomy): Eukaryota > Metazoa > Chordata > Mammalia > Artiodactyla > Physeteridae > Physeter > Physeter macrocephalus. Next base: position 59,752,833 of record NC_041233.1, read on the forward strand.
ACACAACGCCGGCCCTTTTCTCTTTTGCCGCTTGAGTGGAGTAAAATAACTCACCAAATGCTATGATAAATGAATGCATCGTTGTCTTTTCCTGAGTAACCAGGCACAAAGGAGAGTCATGACTAAATGCTTTTATCTGTTGAGGGCGCTTTACTGTCTGAAGCCTGTTTACACTTGGGATGTTAGACCCCTATTTTAGACACGAGGAACAGGCCAGGAGGGACAGCAGCACCCTGGTCATACCTGATGGGTTATGAAATCCATAACCTATTATTTTCTCTTTGTGACCTGCCCAGATTCCACAGCCAGTAAAAGTGGCTGGGAAGGGCTTGAATAAATCCTACGTAAGTGGCTTCGCGGGAATCAAACGGCATTGAGTGTACATTGGGGGAAATTATGAGAACACACTGTCCGAATGATTATCACCATTGCCACTGCTGTTTGGTTTTAGATCACCTTCTTCCTCTCCTCGGCAAGCCAGCCAAATAGCTTTAACAGTCGCCTGGAAGACATTAGGCTGAGTCTGAAAGATAAACAGGCAATGAGAACAAGTTCTAAAAATAGACCCCCTGGCCCTTGGCCCAGGTTACTCTTGTTTTCAAGCTTTTGCTGCTGCTTACAGCTCTTTCCTTACATCAGGGACAGTTATGGCAGAGTTTTGGGGGCTGGTGGGGAGGGGTGGGGAATAGGGTGATCTGGGCAAACATTCTTGAAAGGGCGATGTATTTCCAAAACATCTGCTAGTTGGATAGGTGGGGTGTTCACCCACCTACCCCAAAGCAGGTGGGGGAAATTCCTGGGAGGTGGGGACCCTGGTCTGAGCACCACTAGCATGCCTTGTAATCCTTGGGGTAAGAAGTCAGGGTTATGCATGGTGGAACGCCAAGGTTCGTGCTTGAATGCCCTCTGGGATTGTCCTGTATGCAAAGTTGTTTCAGCATTTTCTAACTGGCTGTGTATATTTGCTTATACAAGCAACATCTATTACCTTTGTTTTTCTTTCAGACTTGGTGATTTCACTCTCCGTGACCTGATGGTCAGCTTCAGCTCCACTCTGTTCTCAGCACAAGGTCCACTGTCCTAACCAGGCCCATGGCTGTTCATGAACTGGCCCCCCTACTTATCTCATCAAGCGCGTATCTCGTTCCATTTTCCACACCAAACTTCTTGTAGTTCTTGGAACTTGTGCTTCTCAGAATGTGATATGAGGTTTGTTTTCCCCCCTTGGATGTTCACATGGGCTCTATCTTCTGCCTGCAACCTTCACCCCACCTCTTCGTCCATCCTGTCACCCCTGATGCACACACATTTTCTTTGCCTGGCTAATGTGTGCTCAGTCTTAAGGCCTCCGAATAGGTGATTTCTCCTCTAGGAAGTCTTCCTTGAACCCGCACTCCTGATTTAGACACCCTCCCCACCCCCCCTGCCATGTAGTTTCCATAGCATCCTGTGCTTATTCTAGAAAGGGTTTTTAAAAGACAGGAAAGTACAAAGATTCAACTTCTGGGAACATGAAGGGAATTCAGGGAACCTCTGCTGAACACAGAAATGCTGAAAAAAAAAATCAACAATTGAAAGAAAGAAAGGGGGATAGCTAAGTGTGAGACAGGAAGAAGGAACTCAAGGACAAATAGGGGTATTTGACATGAATATAAACACAAATGGCTGAGGACTGGGGTTGGTACCCACACTCAAGCCGTGTGTTCTAGAAAAGCAGAGATCTGGACTTGAGACCCCTGCCTAAAGCCGACACCCTGGGAAGGATCTTAGGAGTGCCACAGCAAGGAAGTTGGTGGTTTGTCTGGGGGCTCTGAATGAATTAAAAAATGTGTGCTATAGAAATTGAAACCACTAGTCTGCCTCTGTCATGCTTAGGTGTGAAGTCCCAATCTATATTACCCATGTGTCCAGGGAATCCTGAAGTCAAGAAAGAATATAAAAGCTGGTTCCAAAGTGAGGAATCCCCTCAGTCCTGTCAGAAGCAAATGCCAAACACAGTTGTTTTTTTCTGATCTCTAACAGATAAAACAATTTCTATTGGAGATGAGTTTATAATAAGAATTATAAACCCAACTAGGAAATGAACCACATGTGGGACTGGATCAGTAATAAACAGGAGATTAGCCCCTTAAGAATTTGAGGCAGTAGAACAATTTGAAAAAGACTGTAAAATAGTTACCTTCAACATAATTACAGAGACAGAATGATAGAACATAGCACTATGAAAAAATAGGCAAATTTGAAAAAGTTCGAATACAATATGTAGAAATAAAACGTTTAGTCATTTACATTTTAAAAACCCTCAATGGGTGGAATTCTTTTTTTTCTTAAGTCGGTAGTAATATATCAGTCAAAAATACAATAAAAATAACTCATTAAAAAGGGGAAAATAAAGTAACACACTAATCTCATTTATGAATACTGTTTTAGAAATCCTAAATAAAATATTGACACAGAATCACAGTAGCACATCAGAAGAATATTACATCACAAATAGATCAAAAAAGAAAAACTGAAATATCATCACCATAGATCTGAGAAGCTATTAGAAAAAATTCATCATCCAAATATAGATAAACACTTCTGTAGTATGATAAAAGTGAAGAGTGAAATTCAGTTCCAAAGCCAATATCATGCTTAATGGGAAAATACTAGAAGGCTTCGTGTTAAAATTAGTGCAAGATAAGAATGTCCTCTTTTACCCCCACCCCCCTTCTTTTCAGATTTATCAATTAGGAATGTGTTAGGTTGCAAGGAGTAGAATACCTGACTATAATTTTATGTGTGTCTAAGCCTACAAGAAATTAAACAAATAGGACTTTATTTTCCTCAGAGGAGAAGTCTGTATATAGGCTGCTTTAGTTCAATGCCTTCATAGTTTCAGGGCTGGTCAAAGGTTATGCACATTTACTCTTTTGCTATTTATGGCAAAATTGTCCTCCAGAGAAGTTTCACCAATTTAGACTCTCATAAATGCATGAGGATGCTTATTTCCCCACATCATTTTCTGCATTGGCTATTTCCAAACTTTAATTAGTTTGCTTCTTTTATAGGTGAAAAAAGATATCTCAATGTCTTGATGTGCATTCTTTAATTATCAATACAAATGAGGCTGAACAGAACATTATTACTGACCATTTTTATTTATTTGTGAATAATCAGTAATAACTTCACCTATTTTTCTGTTGGCTTCTTGTGTGTGTGTGTGTGTGTGTGTGAAAGTAAATGGAAATTTTTCTCATGATCTTTGGTGCTAGACGTGACTTCAAATTCCACAGTGAAAGGTGACTTGTGACCAACGCCGGGCCAACTGCAGGACAGCCTCACACTGTACTTCACAGTCAGGAATGTTGGAAACAAAAAAACCAAACAAACATGGGGACTGATTTCCTGTTCACCCCAGCTGTGGTTATCCCAGTATATGGAATAAAATACATGGCAATGGGAGAGACAGGAAGCCAATGCTAGTCATGAAGGGTCTGATGGATGGAAAAAAGCATTTTCCTTGATTTGGTCAATCCCTCACCATCCTGAATTCACCTTTGCATGCAATTTAGAGAGATAATAACAAGTTGGCTTATGGGGTTTTTTCTTTGGAACAGGCTGCTTTGCTGAGACCTCAAAGGTGTCCATTTTACAGGATGGATGATTTGCATTTGGCTATTTCTTTCCTCCAGGTTTGTGTTTGTGGGTTTGTGTTTCCTCCAGGTTTGTGGGAAACCACCTCCCACCCCTTCTTGGAACGTTGGTGCCAGCAGGGACTTTGGAGACTTTTTACCAACAAAAATGAAACACACAGAAGTTAGGTCACATACTCAAGTTCACATTATTGGTTAGTGACAGCATAATAATAGCTAAAACCTATACTACGTGTTAGGTATTGCTCTAAGCGCTTTACATATGACAACTTGTTTAATTCTCATAATAACCCCATGTAATAGGATCATTAGCATTCCCATTTAACAGGTAAAGAAACTGAGGCCCAGGGAGGTGAAGTAACTTGCCCAAGGTCACACAGCTAATAAGCTGCAGAGTCAGGATTTGAACCAGGAACTTTGGCTCCAGAATCTTGCCTTCAACTACTATGCTATGTTGAAGTAAATTCCCTTGAAATGTACAAATACATTGAATTTCCCCAAGAATGAGATTATAATAGTTAGAACATTTTTCAAACTTTTTTGAAAATACATTCTACCCCAGAACCCAATATACTCTCACATACAAGTACATTGTAAGTGAAAGACGGTTTCCTTAGATACAATCCTTATGCTTCCTACATGTGATAGACTTTGGTGTATTCCCTCTTCTTTTTCTCTTTGCATCTCTTATCCTTTTTTGAAAAAAAAAACGCAGGCCACAACTTACTCATGAGTCATGATCCACAATTTGAAAAATATTCTTCTTTAAACTACTCTTCTAGTTCACATCTCTGTTATGAAAGCTGTTAGTGGTTTGTACTTTCTAAGTTTCCATCCACACACACTACTTGGAGAGTGGGAAAGTCTGTTAGATAATTCCTATCAAGCTTATTTCTGGTCAGGAGGTATTCATTTCTCTCCTTGTACTTAATGTCTAATGATGGTACACGGGGGCTTTAAGACAAATCACTATGCCATTACCTTAGGAAAATCTTCATTCCCTCATTTGTTCATTCACTCATTCATTCATTCAATATATGAGCACCTACTATATGCCAGACATTGTGCTAAATCAGAGGAGTTGGCAACTCTGGCTGGCAGGCCAACTCCAGAGCGCCACCTGTTTCTGTAAATAAGGTTTTCTTGGATCACAACCAAGCCCATTCATTTATGTGGCTGCTTTTGTGCTTATGGCAGAGTCAAATAGCTGCTACAGAGACCGTGTGGCCTGTGAAGCCCAAAGTGTTTCTTAATCTGGTCCTTTATAGAAATAGTTTGCAGATTACGGTGCTAGTTTCTAAAATACAATGGTATTTTAGGCTGGTCTCTACCATCCTGGATGTTTGAATTGTCCCGTTTAGCTTAAACTGGGTTTCAAGCTTGTTTGGCTGGCTTGGAGCGGGAGGCGTCAAGGCTTTTTGCCTCCTTTGCATTGCCTCAGAGAACACCTGTTCACAGTAGATGCTCAGCAGACATTTTTTGTTATTGGAAATAACAAATTATAACAAAAATAACTTTTTTGTTATTCGGTAGATCTGGCAGCAGATATGGAAATAAAGCAACCTATCTACAGGGTAGAAAAGAGTTTATTCCTTTAAGATAGCAAAGAGTTTCACTTTACAGATGCTTATCTTCGCTGTTATGAGAAGCAAATCCTAATTTTTATTGAGTACCTACTGTGCACGCAACCCTGTGGGTAAAAAAAAAAAAAGACTTGGTTCTTTGGCACTTGCATCAAAGATGGAAAGAGAAATGAGATACATGCATTTTATAGTAATACTTAATACTTCTGTTTGAGGACGTAGTGTATACTTGGAGATGATTTCATTTAACTACCTTAGAATCTTAAATGTTTGTGTTCCAATAGCTTTTAGCTAGTCACTAATCACTCCCAAGAGTAATTGCTGTGTGTGCCTGAGTGCATAAACTAATTGTATTTTTCCTTCCTTCCTCCCTCCCTCTCTTCCTTCCTTCCTTCTTTCTTTCCATTTTCCTTCCTCGCTTCCTTTACCAAACTTCCTGTTTTGAGTGTCTCTTATGGTTCAGCATCATAGATGTATTAAAGAAAAGAGTGGTCTTTCCAGTCTGGTGGGGGAGACATAGAAATAAACACATGATTATAATACAGTGCATTGATAGAGGGATGCTCAGATTGTCTAGTAATACAGAGAAGGTGTGCCAAACAGGGGAAGGCTTCCTGGAGGAGGTGACATTGAGTTGAGTCTTAAAAAAGTTCACTGGACAAAGGAGATATAGGATATTCCAGACAAGGCACCAGCATATGTAAAGACTAGAGGTATTTGACAATATGGTGCTTTCAGCAGATAGTATTCAATAGAAACAAGAGCATTGGCCCATCATCGAAAGGATTTGTCTTTCATTTTTTTATTTTGCCTACAATTCCCTCTCAACATGACTATTAAAAATTCTATTTATTCACTTATTTACTTCTTCACTCATTTATTTAGTCAATTTATTTATTTGTTTGTTTATTTGTAGTAGGAACAGATTATGTGGATCTATTCAGTCTTTTTAACCAAGCTAACGGGTTAGCTGGTTGGTTTGTAGGACATCAAACTGCAACCTTGGCCTGGCCTCTTGGGCAAGAAGCACCCACTGAATAAGCTAGCCTATCCAGTCATACCCAGAAGGAATCTGACCAACCAGGAGAGGTGCAGTTGCTGTTAAGCAAATAAAATTCAAAGCAGTTAAGATGACTGGGTTGTGACACTGTCTCCTTCTAGTAAGATCGATCACCTGCAGTGGCAGATTGCCCACTGCTTCCACCTCATGCCTGACCTTTCAATCTTCCTAATCAATCTGCCCAAGCTTTGTTGCCTCTTCTGGTATCAAGAGGGGAGTTTGTATGGAGTCCCTTTGTGAATCGATGTCAAACGCTCAGCAAATGTTCTGTTAAGTTAGGTCTGCAGCAGGCTGGAAAAGGAGCAGATTAAAGGAATAAAATATGGCCCAGTTTTGGAGAGCACTAGGCAGCTGGGACTTTGTTCTATCATTTAAGGTGAGCATGGGGTCGGCTGATAAATGATAACAATTTTCTGCAACATGTGGTCTTTTAATCTTCCCAACAGCCTGGAGGAGAAGTTAGCTATGATGACTGGAGCAGTTTTTCCCATGTTGTTTTGGGGTCCCAAATGCAGTGTTTAGATTTCATGGATACTAAATCCAGTGATATCACAATGCCTATGCAAACAGGACCTGTGTTTGTCCTATTTTGTCTTTTTTTTTTTTTTTTTTCTTTTTTTTGCGGGGTGGGTGGGCGTTGCGGGGGATAAAGAGTGCAGACTCGCTGCTTAAACAAATACGGTGAATTTGTTAGGAGGATGCAAACTATCTGGCAGAACTCAAGAGGGCAGGTGTTACTGGACCCACTCAGGGACTGCAACCAGCATGTGAAGAGGCATCAACAACCAAGAGAGCCCCTCCCCCAACCCTCCCTTCCTCTCTTGAGCCTGTGGATTCCCCTTCTTGTTCATTTATTTGACCCCCCCACAAATTGCTTCTAGAACCTCTCTGATCCATTAGAGGAGTAGGTTTCTTTTAGGGCACAGTTGTTTTGCATTGCAGGCTGGAATTTGCATGTAGAGCCGCATGTCAGCATTTCTGCTTTTCTGGAGTTTCACTTCACAGCCTCACTGGATGCTGTTGAAGAGGTGAGCACTGTGTACAGAAAATGCTGTTTTTATTACTGAGTCACAGCACATAGCTTATAAGGAAGCTTCCTAAGGAAGCTAAAAAAGAGGCACTTATATCCAGGTTTAAACCAGGAGCTTTGCATATGTATTACAGATCATGATCATATATTAAAGTTATCGGCAGAACAAATGGTGTGTCCTTGGCTCTCCCTGGTCCTTGAGTTTGTAGCTACTTCTCTGTCATTCTTCCAAAGGCTCCACCATTCACCCAGACCCTCATATCAACACCAGTGTCCACTGGTCCCTCATAGGGACCCCACCTCCCCGTAGCAGGATTTTTGCATTCTTGCCTTGGTATCTGCCCAGTGCTGTTTCCCACACTTGACATTCCTTCTCTTTTCTTCCATGTAGCTAACTCATATATCATTTAAGGTCAAGTTCAAGACCCTCGTCTACCATGTACCTTTCCCTTCTAATACCATCCTTCACAGGCCTTCCTTATTTCAGAACTTGTTCAGTAGTCACTCACTTAATAGTTATGTACTGTAGAGGAGTGATGGCCGTTTGTATTAGTTTGCTGGGGCTGCCATAATAAAGAACAATAGACTGAGTGGCTTAAACAACAGACCTTTATTTCCTTACAGCTCTGGAGGCTGGACATCCCAGAGCAAGGTCTCGGGGGGTTTGGTTTCTCCTCTCCTCTTGGCTTGCAGATGGCCTTCTTCTGTGTCTTTCATCTGTGTGCCCACATCTCTGGTATCTCTGTGTGTCCAAATTTCCTTTTCTTATAAGAACAGGAGTCAGATTTGGATTAGGGCCCACCCTAATGGCCTCATTTGTACTTATTCACCTCTTGAAAGGCCTTATTTCCAAATACAGTCACATTCTGAGGTACTGAGGCTTAGGGCTTCAACGTTAAGAATTTTAGGAGGACCCAGTTCAGCCTGTAACACCAGTGGAGACAGGGCTGAACTAGAGAAAAAGTGATCCTTGTTCTCTTGTTGTTTGGCAGCCTGGTAGAAAAGATGAAACTGAGCAGGACCCTATGGGGCCCTCCTGGGTACAAAAGCCTTTCCTGTCTCCTGTTTCTTATTTGTAGGAAAAAGGCTTCAGCCTCCTAGACCTTCCCTGAGTCCCAAAGGGCAGATTCAAACAGTTACTAAGTAGGGGATGGAGGGAATGCAGAAACAAAGAAGAAACAATAATGTATATCCCAGCAAAGGATGTACATAACAATGTATCTCTGAGTTCTTCTATATGAACTAGGGCCTCCACCCAGGTGGAGGGTGGTAACTTGTGGCTGAACATAAGCAGGAGGAACCCAGACTGGTTGGAACCTGAAGGCTGATGACTGAGATTCCAGCAACACCACCTTTGTTACCTCACCACCAACCAATCAGAAGACGGTCACACCCTGTAGCCCACGCCCCAAATTTTGCCTATACTTTTCCTCCCTCCCTCTCCCACCCCCCACCGCCCCATTCCGGCTTTTTAAGCATGAGCTGGCGGTTCTCTTTGCTGGACCCTTGCAATAAACCTTTCTCTACTCCAAACTCCGACGTTTCAGTTTGTTTGGCTTCACTGGGCATTGGGCACACAAACTTGGGTTGGACAACAAGGACAGATACGAAACAACCATTTCCATGAATACATAATTAATTACCATGTGGGATGATCCAAGAAGCAGAATTCGTTGTACTTGAAAAGGTAGTCTGGTGTTGGGGGCAGGTCAGGAAGGTCCCCTGAGGAAGTGAGATCTGAAGGATGGATGGATGGGAGTTAGTCAGGTGAAGAGGGAGGGTCGAGTATTCCAGACAGAGAGATCAGCCTTTGTGAATGCCAAGCAGCAGGGAAGAATATGACATAGACAAGGAATTGAAAGAAGCCATTGTGTTAAGGAGTGAGTGGTGGGAGAAGGCACCAGAAGGCTAACTGGGCCAGATTACACAAGATATTATGTCTTGACATCCTCATTTCAGTGCTCAGGCATCCTGCCTTGGACTGTTTAAAATTTTTTTGTGTGTGGAGGAGGGGTGGCAAGTATGTTTTGCTTCTCCTTATGATCCTTTAGTGGGGAGAGCCTTTTGACTCTGATGCCAAAAGCTCAGCTTCTCTGTACCACCAGTGCAGAATCAAATCTTGGAGACAGAGTTTTGGGTGAAGTAGAAAAGGATAGCTATATTACTTTGCCAGGCAAGGGGAGACACAGCGGGTTCCTGCCTCGAAAAACTATATGTCCCAAACCAGGAGGATTTGATGAGGAGTTTTATGATAATACTTCCCAAGGGTGGGGCTGCTGACAAGACTAGGGTGTGTGCAGGGTCTCAGGTGGTCGGGTCTCCTAATCTTGATGAGCTTTTTTGGTCCCTTTAATCTTGCCTCAGGTGGTTTCTTGGCTGCTCCTCCCTTGTTTAGCAACTGTTCAAATCTGCCCTTTGGAACTCAGGGAAGGTCATGGAGGCTAGAGTCTTGCCTACTAGAAATGGGGGACAAAAAAGCCTCCGTGCCCGGGAGCCCCACAGGGCCCCGATCGGTTTCGAATCCTTTATAGTCTCCACAGCGTGCAGGAGAGGGCTGGGCATATAGTAGGTGCTCAGTAAATAAATTAAGTGGGTGTAATGAGAAATGAGATTGATAGAAGCACTCTTATTTGTCAAAATCGGGGCTGACCCAATCTGGAGTGTTTCTCCCAAAGGCTCTAGAAGGGGAGGACTTTTGGTAGTATGATGCCACCTAGTGCTCCTTTTTATTACAACAACAAAGGGGAGCAGGGTGATGAGTAGTCTTCTTCCATAATCTGGAAAACTGGAAATGAAGCATTTTCTTACATCAGCATAAACTAATTTGTCCAGGCGCCCATCCTCTCATTCACTCTTCCAGCCTTGTTGATGTCCACATGCATCTCTTTCCTGTGAGTCGAACATGTCACGTTCCTTTCTACCTCCAGTGGTTCCCTGATTTCCCATGCTCCGTCTTTCTGTCCCCACATCATAAGTAATACTCTCAGGAATCAGAGTCTAGATTCCCTGAGCCACCCATAGTGCTTGCTGTCAAGAGTGCCTGTTGTAAATGATACTATCACATCATGTTAGAATTAATTGTAGATTTTCCTTTCTCTCTTTTCCCCAAAGCCAGATTGTGAAGGCAAAGGGGAGTGACTCTGCTTTAGTCACCTTTGTGGTTCCTGTGGCCAACCTTGTGCCTGCTAAAGTGTTTTCTGGACTGAATTGCTGTCACCCTGGCAGTCATCTGCTTGTGAAACGTCCCTTAGGAAATGGGGAGACACACAGCCCCACAATTGACACCAGTAGAAGATATGTGTGGCCAGGGCCCTCTAGGTCTTTCTTTATGGCCATGTACCTTCAGGAGTGTTATGGAGTCTCTCTGGATCCTGGTGGTCCCACAAGCTGGTTCCAGTGTATAATCACATTTTCTGTAAACACACAAAGCAGCCTGAGTCGGGTTTCCTGCTCCATCTTCACCTCGTTTCTATTAGCTTGGCTTAAAGTTTGGTTCAGCCTGCTTCTCCACTTCATCTGCCATCCCTTTCACCATTTTCCTGCACATTATGCCTCAGTCATATTTTTGTTCTGTTTGTCCACCAGATATACGGTCTCTGTTCATGAATGAGATATTGTACAAATGTTAATTTTCCCCAAATTAATTCATAAATTCAATGAAGTTCCAATTAATATTTCTCATGAGGAACTTGAAAAACATCCTGAAAATTATATGGGATAATAAAGATTTATGAACAGCCAATGTAATTTTGACAGTGCAGGGATGAGAGTTCTGCCCTTTAACCATGATGACTGGCTACAAAACCATAGTAATAAAACCCTGGGGAACTGGCACAGGACTAAACCAGAGAGCTCAGAACAGATCCATCTATATTTGGGAACAGAGATGTTGAAAAATGGGCTCACTCCATTGAGAAAAATAAAACTGGATCCTTATCTCACACCACATACAAAGGTGAACTCCAGAAGGCTTACAGAACCAAATGTGAAAATGTACAATTATTAAGCTAACAGAAGAAAATGATAGAGAATACCTTTATGACCTTGGGGTTGAGAGGAACTTATTAAATTATACTAAAAAAGCATAAAAAGATGAAGGGCTATAAAATTAAAGATTATCGTTCTACAAAGGACATCACAAGCAACGTGTCCAGTCCTTGAAAGCAGATTAATATCTAGACTTTACAAAGACCTTTTGCAAACCAAAAAGAAAAAGAGCAGTAGAGAAATAGACAAAGGCTATAAATAGACAATTCACAGAAGGCAACCCCAAGTGTCTTATGAATGTATGAAGAAATGCTCAATTTCACTCATAGTCAGATAAATGCAAATTAAAACAAAATGTGTTGACATGACTTCCATGATATTGACAGAAATTTAAAAATTGGCTAATCAGATGAGTCAGTGTTTGTAAGGCACTGAGAATAGTATTTGGCACTTAGTAAACACTACATGACTGTTTATGAATACATAAACTACCACATGCTGGCAAGGATGGGAGTGGGGGACAGAAACCCTTATACTACATGCTGGAGTGTGCTGTAGTGCAGCAGTTCTGGTGTGCCATCTAGCAATACTTGGTGAAGTCAAGTACCCAGGGCTTCCACCAGGCTACTAGGTAACTTTATGCCATGGGAAAATACTGTCCACCACAGTAGGAATTTGAAGAATGCATACCCTCTGGGTAGTCACAGCCTGTAGGTTCATGGCTTGACTAAGGAACAAAGCTTTTGTGGGAACGAAAGGACATGTCCTCCTCCAGCAGGGCACATGACATGGGCAAAGGGGTAGGGTCTGTTTTTCTGACCCCACTGGCCCTCTGGCTGGATGTCATCGTGCAGGACAAGTTGAATTTGATGGCCATGTGCATCCCCTATGGTTTTAACAATTTCACTCATAGGCATATATTTCAGAGGAGTTTGTACACAGGTCCATGAAGGACCACTGCCAAGGATGACCATGGCTGCATTGTTTGTGGTATTGGAGAGGTGGAGTCAGCCTTGGTATCCAGCACTTGGAGGCTGGAAGTAAAAGGTATGGATGTCCAACATGGAAAGCTATGCAGCGATAATTAGCTGGGATTACTGGGATTACAACTGAAACACGGGTAGAGCCTTATAAAGAATGTTGAGTGAAAACAGTAGAAAACAAGATGATCCGTGAAGTCCAATAGCATTATTACAATTTAAAAAATGCACTTATGAAAAATGCTATACATTTTTCAAAAATATATATCCAAGCACAGTAGCATGAATTCCTATGGGGGCTGAGGATGAGGCACGGGAGTAGGGGTGAGGAAAATGAGAAAAAAGGATGCAAGAGAGGCGTCTTTAAAGAGTTTAATTACTCCAACTCTGCACCTGAAGTCTAAACGGGGTAGAGGAGGAGGGAGAGGGAGAAAAAGAGGGAGAAGGAAAGGGAGGAGAAAGGGTCTTTAGACATGACCCCCAGACACAGGCAGATTTTCACGATGTGGCTCCACATACGTTTTTCCAGGGTACCTCGACCTCTGCACCCTATTTTCCTCACCACTAGTGACTGAACCCTTTGGGGGCAGGGTCTGTGTTTTCTCTACCTTAGTTTTCCCCGTGTCCTGCACACAGTAGCTGCGTCGTAAGGGTTGGAATTGACTCGAACTGGGATTATTTCTTGTTCCCGTGACCGAGTCACTTTGTGACAGAGAGCAGAGGGAGGCTGCCAGTTTTTCCTTCTTCCAGAACCCCCTGATCCACATCTCCTTCTAAGCGTCAGTCCTTGGTTCTCTGTTATCTGCTTCCGGGTCGCGCCTTGCATCTCCTTTCTCGGGTTTCTAACTTCTGCGCACACCCTGGGACTCCTCCCGGCGGCCCAGAGGCACCGCCCCTCATCTCCCTGGCCCCACCCTTTACAGGATATTTGCGTGCGACTCTGAGGAACACCGCCCAGGCGCCGGCCTCGGAGGCTCCACCCCTTTCGAACATTCGCTAGTGCCTCCAGAGGGCATGGCGGTTGCTCGGAGACCGGAGGACGCGCCGAGCGGCGGGTTTCCGCCCCCTGCAGGGGATAGAAATAACGTGGCGCCGTTTTAGACGCTGGGGGTGGTGCACAGCCCCTTCCTCAGACTCCGGCCCAGCTTACGCGATCTCCACAGCGGCTTCTGAGGCGACCCGCAGAGCGCGTCAGGATGGCCGAGGTCAGAAGTCAGCGCCCCTCTTTCTGTCGCGTCTCGTTCGACCTCTCCGTCGTCTCTCTTCTATTATCCCTTGTCACATGCAATGATTCCGAATATTCCCCCAGTCAACATCCTGTCCCCAGCCGCAGCCTCATCACCCTCCCCCTTTCCTGTTGGCTCTGGCTCCTTTATCTCTTGCCCCTCCTTCCAATTGGGTGGAACCTCCCCCCCCGCCCCCCACCCTATTAAACTGGCGCGGTGCTAAGTGCCGTAGGAAATTCATGTTTCCACACTCACACATGACAGGCCCCCACCCCTAGATTTTGAGCCATAAGGTGATACCGCAAGAGAGATACACACAGAAATATTGATGTCTAGCTGACTGGGAGGACCTGGAAGAAGGCTTCATAAATACCCAGTGTCACTCCTGTTCACTGACCCTTGACCACCTGTCATAGCACGATTCCCTGTCATCTGATCACCTGCTATGACACATCTTCATTAAGCTTTTCAGCCCATCGCCACTGCCCTGTGTTGTCACTGACCACAGTTTTACTATCTTAAGCCCTCCATTCACTTCCCCACTTTGTAGCACACCCCAACTTGAGTCTCACTGATGAGAGGTTATTTCTGCAACCCTTTAGTGACCCCTTGCGTGTCCATTAGCACCCTCATTTATAACCTGGACAACCTCAGGTCCCTGTCATCACTTGGCAGTCCTCATCCATTATTGTCCGGATGCAAATCCTTTATCACCCCATCAGAGTCCTTCCCCATGTTATGTTTCACATGGTCAGCCCCAGACAGGATCAGCTACATAGTTTGTGGGGCTCAAGGAAAGATGAAAATGCAGAGCCTCTTGTTAAAAAAATTATTAAGAATTTCAGCAGAGCATTAAACCAACGGTAGGGCACTTTTTTTTTTTCCTTTTTTTCCTCGGTACGCGGGCCTCTCACTGCTGTGGCCTCTCTGCGGCGCACAGGCTCCGGACGTGCAGGCTCAGCGGCCATGGCTCACGGGCCCAGCCGCTCCGCGGCATGTGGGATCTTCCCGGACCGGGGCACGAACCCGCGTCCCCTGCATCGGCAGGCGGACTCTTAACCACTGCGCCACCAGGGAAGCCCCGGTAGGGCACTTCTGAGCAAGGAGCCCCGTGCAACTGAATAGTTCACACACCCATGAAGCCAGCCGTCGTCCCCGCTTCTCTCACCGCCATCATGCCCCCACCCCTGTTCCAGTTCCTTCTCTGGTCTCCTCTACACCATTCACATCCCCTCATCATTCCATCTCCTCCACATCTAGTCCCCGCCTTGCAAACTCCATCTTGCTGTGGTCAACAGCTCTCTCCTTTCCTTATCATGCAATCCCAGGGCTCATACTCTCCATCTTTCTCCCTCTCCAGGCTCCATCACTGTCATCTCTCTCTCACATCCATCCTGCCTGGCCACATTTCTTATTTCCGGTTCCCACACTCATTCATATCTCTCTTCTTCCCACTTCCTCCTCCTGCCCCTTCCAGTTCTCCTTTAATTTTTCCATTATTTCCTTTTGAGTATTTTCTCCTTTTCTCCCCCACTAGTCATCTTGGTTTATTTCATTCTTCTTCATTTTCCCTATGTAAGCCCCAGATACAAATACTATAAACCAGTTATTTCCCAGTCTCTCTTCCCTTTCACAATCTCCTGTCATTCCTTCATTTCTTTTATTTTTATTTTCAATTGACCTCAGCCAAGTTTTCCTCACTTCTGCTTTCATAAGTTGGCATTTCCACTCTGGTCTCATTTTTCACTGCAGCTCTCTTGTCCTTTTTCCTTTTCCTTCTCCTCACTAATTGGTACTCCCAGCACCTAGAACATTGCCTGGCTAATCGTAAACACTCAGTAGATAGGTGTTGTATGAAGGAGCATCACAGTTCCTTTCTGATCAATTCATGTTGAAATCATGCTTCTGAATTAGATAGCATTATATGCTATAACAGTGTAGATACCAACTGGTTATTGGTCACAGCTAAGAGATTATTTTTGCTTTGCTTTTAATAGCGGTATATTTTAAAATGGCAACATAAACAAATCTCTTCTGTTCATAAAAGTTTCTTTAAAACTTTTCTTTCTTTGATATTTTTCCATTCCTGTGCTAAGTGCCAAGTGTACAGGGAAAACCTTTCCTGTGAACAAATCATTAGGCTAGTGATCAAGTGTTGACATTAATACCATTTACAGGGATGGAACCTAGAACATTGCTGTGATAAATGTTTGTGTGTGTTCATGTTTAGCATCAACAAGGGGAAAGTACAGAGCAGCAGCACCATTCCTTAATATGATTTTTCCTCCTTTGTGGAATCGCTATATTGTGATCTTTGTGATAATCTGCTTTTTAGTCAGGAAGAAAACCTGTGTTGAGTTTAATGTTACTACTAATGCTGTTATACAAAATGTTATATAGATATGCTTGTGACTCCACATCTGTTTTAAGATGTGGACTCTGTTTTGTTTGCATATCATATTTAGAAGTGTAATCAAGAGTACAAGTGTTTCTTTTTAAAATAAATTTATTGTATTTATTTATTTTGGCTGTATTGGGTCTTCGTTGCTGCATGTGGGCTTTCTCTAGTTGTGGCGAGCGGGGGCTACTCTTCGTTGCGGTCCACGGTCTTCTTATTGCCGTGGCTTCTCTTGTTGCGGAGCATGGGCTCTAGGCACATGGGCTTCAGTAGCTGCAGCACGTGGGCTCAGTAGTTGTGGCTCGTGGGCTCTAGAGCGCAGGCTCAGTAGTTGTGGTACACAGGCTTAGTTGCTCCGCGGCATGTGGGATCTTCCCGGACCAGGGATTGAACCTGTGTCCCCTGCATTGGCAGGTGGATTCTTAAGCAGTGCACCACCAGGGAAGCCCCAGTAAAAGTGTTGTTGTTGTTGTTGTTGTTGTTGTTTTGCGGTACGCGGGCCTCTCACTGTTGTGGCCTCTCCCGTTGCGGAGCACAGGCTCCGGACGCACAGGCTCAGCGGCCATGGCTCACGGGCCTAGCCGTTCCACGGCATGTGGGATCTTCCCGGACCGGGGTACGAACCCATATCCCCTGCATCGGCAGGCGGACTCTCAACCACTGCACCACCAGGGAAGCCCACAAGTGTTTTTGAAAAGCAAGAATATGTAGACTTTCTCCATGTTGGGCAAGGCAGGCTTGTCAAAGCAGAAGGTAAACTAGACTACTTACCCAAAATCTTCAGGGTGAGTTTGAATTTTACTTTATTATTGGGATTAGAGATTGTCTCAGTTAATTTCTTTGATTAGCAGTAGAGTTTTTTTTTTTTTTGCTTTTTGTTTTTGTTTGTTTTAATTAATTTTTATTGGAGTATAGTTGATTTACAATGTTGTGTTAGTGGACCAGGGATTGAACCTGTGTCCCCTGCATTGGCAGGTGGATTCTTAAGCAGTGCACCACCAGGGAAGCCCCAGTAAAAGTGTTGTTGTTGTTGTTGTTGTTGTTGTTTTGCGGTACGCGGGCCTCTCACTGTTGTGGCCTCTCC
>NC_041233.1:59770071-59798694 GCF_002837175.3 Physeter macrocephalus
TTATCTATTTTATATATAGTAGTGTTTATATGTCAATCGCAATCTCCCAATTTATCCCTCCCCACCCTCTTTCCCCCCTGGTAACCATAGTTTGTTTTCTACATCTGTGACTCTATTTCTGTTTTGTAAATAGGTTCATTTGTACCATTTTTTTAGATTCCACATGTAAGTGCTATCATATGATATTTGTCTTTCTCTGTCTAACTCAGTATGATAATCTCCAGGTACCTCCATGTTGTTGCAAATGGCATTATTTCATTCTTTTTTATGGCTGAGTAGTATTCCATGGTATATATGTACCACATCTTGTTTATCCATTCCTCTGTTGATGGACATTTAGGTTGCAGAAGCATGTCCTGGCTGTTGAATTAGTGCTGCAGTGAACACTGGGGTGCATGTATCTTTTCAAATTCTGGTTTTGTTCGGATATATGCCCAGGAGTGGAATTGCTGGATCATATGGTAGCTCTGTTTTTAATTTTTTTAAGGAACCTCCATACTGTTCTCCATAGTGGCTGTATCAACTTACATTCCCACCAACAGTGTTAGCAATAGAGTTTTTCTGTTACAGTCCTTTTTAGTGTAGAATATCAAAGCATAATGTCACAAACATAAATAAGACCTTTCAAACCTTATCAGTTCTTTGCTCAAAAGGCTAAGTGATTACCTGTGGCTTCCAGAATAATTCACTCTGTATTCCCTAGAATGCCATTCGAGGCCTCCAGTCTGTCCCTCACTCCCTGTCTAGTCTCCTTCCTTCTCCCTGTCATATTTCTTTTACTTTAAGCTAACTTGAGTTTCTTAACCAATCTCAAGTCCTAGATATCTGCTTGTCCCTGAGCCTTTGATCAAGCTTTGCCATAGGACAGGAATGCCCTTTCTCTTCACATCTACCTGTGAAAACTCCAGTCTCCCTTTTGTGCCTGCTCAAATGCCACTTCCTTTATGAAATTTGCTTTATTTCTTGCTGCTGGGAGTAATTCTGTCTTCCTATAGGTTCTTGTAGAACTCTGAATCCATTTTATGGCAAGTATCAAATTCTATACTTCCATTTTCTGCCCACATACCACATCAGCTCTTCATGTATATATTTCCTATGGGAAGGCTGTGTAGTCCTTACTTTGATATCTCCTTCAGCCTCCATCATTCCAACTTACATACAGCAGATGTTCAATCAATATTTTCTGAGTAAATATATTAACCATTCTTTTTTTATTATTATCGTGCTGTATGTAGTAAGAAGTAGGGCATCTGTAACATAGTGCCACAAACTGGATGGCTTAACAGCAGAAATTTATTATTTCACAGTTCTGGAGGCCACGAAGTCTGAAATCAAGGTGTCCGCAGAGCCATGCTCTGAGACTGAGTAAAACCTTTCCTTGCTTCTTCCTAGCTTTTGGTGGTAGCCAGCAACCCTTAGCTTTCCTTGGCTTGCAGCTGTACCAGCCTAATCTCTGCCTTCACTGGTCACATGGAGTTCTCGTGTCGGGGGTAGGGTGTATCTGTATCCAAATGCCACACTCTTTCTTAATTGAGTTATAATTGACATGTAACATTGTATTAGTTTTAGGTGTACGACTAATGATTTGATATATGTATACATTTCTCTTTTTCTTTTTTCTTTTTTTGGCTGCGTGGCATGTGGGATCTTAATTCCCCGACCAGGTATCGAACCTGTGCCCCCTGCATTGGGAGCTCGGAGTCTTAACCACTGGACCGCCAGGGGAGTTCCATATATATATACATTTCGAAGTGACTACCACAATAAGTTTAGTTAACATCCATCACACCACATAGTTACAAATTTTCCCCCTTTTTATAAAGACACCAGTCATATGGTATTAGGACCCACCCTACTCCAGTATGACCTTAATTTAAGTAATTTTATATGTAATGACTCTATTTCCAAATAAGGTCACATTCACAGTTACTAGGGGTTAGGACTTCAACATATCTTTCTAGGTGACACAATTCAACCCATAACACTAGGGAAATAAGAATTCATATATAACCATATAGTCCTGGATTATCATCTAAATCGTAGTCAGACTTGCTTGAATTACATCTGTATGTCTGGGCTTACATTTTAAATAATTTGCTGCCCAGCTAATCATGGAAAGCAAATGTGGAGAAGGCCCATGACCATTGCCCAGGGGACATTTCAAAATTCCTGTGGAGATGAACTAGGCTAATTTTTTAAGGGGTAAAAATGATGGAATATTTTTAAAGAGAATATTCCATATTCTGGATGGGTTCCACTGTAAGTGTGGTTTCATGGTATCTATATTATTTCTGACCTCAACATACCGTGGCTTCCCTCTGCAGTCCTGGGGGCAGCAAGAAGCAGGCTTGGAATAATCATAATAGCTCTCAAAATCTATTGAGTACCTGCTGTTTGCCGGGCACTTGGCTAAGTGTTTAACATGAATTATCCCATTTAATCTAATCCTTAACACTATGTGGTAGGAAATATTACTATCCCAGTGCTACGTATACATATATACAGGTATCAGGGAATGAACAAGGAGCCTTCCCATCATATAGTTTTAAATTGTCTGCTTGTCAGTGGCTTTTATTTTGCTTGTACGAAGGTCTTTTATTCACGAATAAGTCATTCCTGAATAGTGATGGGGTAAATATTTCTATCTTCATTCCCGTCTTTGCCCTTTTGAACAGGAAAAGAGTGAAAAACTAGTGCTGGAGAAAACTGCGTATGAAGAAATAGAAAGGGATTTTCAGGAGGTTCTCAGCGAACTTTCAGGGGACAAAAGTTTGGAGAGATTTAGGGTTGAATATGAGAAGCTTCATGCTGTCATGAAAAAGTCTTATGACAATGAAAAGCGTCTGATGGCCAAGTGCAGAGAGCTGAATGCGGAGATCGTGGTTAATTCCGCGAAGGTCGCCACTGCCCTGAAGCTCTCTCAGGATGATCAGACCACCATCACATCCCTGAAGAAGGTCAGTGATCTTCTAGAAATGGAACCAATGGCGAGCTTTCATAAATGCATCCTATACTTAAAACATCATCCTTTCATTATATTGGCAGCTCTAGGCTTGTAGTAAAAGAGTTATTAAGTAAAAATTTACATGATTTATATATTCATTAAGCCTAGGGAATAATGTTAATTTTCAAAGAACTTAATTAGCTTGAGTGAATTTCACAATGCAGAAAATAAGGTAGAACCTTACTGGCTTGGTTTCTAAGAAATACTGTGTTCACAAAAACAATTGGCCATAAGTAAGTATAGTATTAGGAATAGCAGTATGTCTTGTTTGACCCAAGATAAGTAATTAAATATCTTATGATGATAGCTTGTAAAAGATCTTTTCATATTTCTACGTTTTCCAATGTTTTAGGAGAGGTTACCTTGAGAATTTCCAGATGGTAGTTTTCATGATCTTTCCTCTTATCGCCCCTTTGCTTCTGCCTTGATTGTCCCAGTTCCTCATAAGGCGAGAACAGGGATTCAGTCTGCTAGGGATATTGAGGAAGTATGGCTTTTTTTTACACTTTATTTTTTCATCCTCAAGTGTGTTGCATTATTTTGAAGGTAAAACACAAATGTTCCTTGTAGATTGCAGGGTGATAAGAGGTTAAGATATTTTAATTTATAATTGAAACCCTAGTGCTGAGAAATAATTTGCAATTTTTTTAGATAATTCCCTTGATATCATGCAATTAAACGTACCCCAATTCTGATGAAGTTCCAAGAGTAGTGCAAAATATAACTTACCTGTTTTCTTCGGAACCACTATTTTTAGTGTCTTTTTCTCTCTATTGTTATTTTCTTCTTCTCCTTGCAAAATACCAATATAAGAAGGCTTTAAATCATGTTATGATGAGAAAAGACCCCACTTTTTATTGTAAATTAAAAAACTGGAAATGGAAGTCATGAATTGATTAAAATATAATTGGTGTATTTGCTTTGGACAAGACTTCATATAATCATAGTTCATTTAAATATCCTTCATTTGTTTTGCCAAAAATAGTACATATGGTTGCTGCAGAAAAACATACCCCTTAAACTGACATTTTGTTTTGAATCACTAAATTATGTGCTGCAGTTACCCAAGCATCATCTCTCTCTCTCTAATGTAATAGCATGAATTTGTTTAATTAAATAATTTCTTCCACTCATTTTATTCCTTGTCAACATAAAAGAATATTTTCACCTTAAGCATATAGATTCTTACCTGTAGCAAAGGACTCACATTGCACTTGATGAAATTTTGCAAGAAAATTAAGTGGCAGGGCAAAACTCAAGGCTGTTGCAACGTTTACTGTCCTTCGTCTGTATACTCGAATGGCTGTAATTCACTTTTAAGTATTTCTGTTAATATTCCACTTTGTATTCAGAATAGTTTTGTTTTTCCCCTATAAGCATTTGATGAGAAGGCCTGGGCTTGGGTTTCTGGAAATGGGAATTATCAAGGCTGTTGTGTACAATTAGGTGACAGCCAAGACCTCATTTCTGTGGATGGCTCTAAAGTTCACCTTGCCATCCAGGAGCTCACTTGAGGCCTGAGGGCAAAATATATTTTTAATATGGAATCTATCAAGAGCTTCAAATTTAGGACTTGGATCCAAGACCATTCCTTATGTGATAAAGCTTTTTTTTTTTTTCCTATAAAATATCTGGACTTGGAAAGCACATAAGCTTTCATTTTCGATTTTGTAAACCTATCTTAACATCTTTACTAGAAATAATACCATTAGTTATAGCAGCCCCTGTAGTATGTGAGCCCTGTGGCCACATTTACCTACGCAAGAGAAAATATCCTTTGCCAGCATCCCTCTTTAAAACTGCTTTTCAGTATTGACTAACTCATGTTGAACAATGCAGTAAGTCAATATACGTTTAATACATAGTGTATAACGTGTCATCTTCTTTCCCCATAAATAGCTTCTATAACGTAGTTGTTTTATGATTCTATTTATTCAGTTTAGCTTGCATCTGGAACCTAGTTTGGTTTTTCTCACTGATATCCCATGACCCACCTAGGAAATTGAAAAGGCTTGGAAGATGGTGGACTCAGCCTATGACAAAGAGCAGAAGGCAAAGGAGACAGTCCTTGCCCTGAAAGAGGAAATAGTGAACCTAACCAAACTAGTCGAGCAAGGGCCTGGACTCTCCATGGATCAGGACAGCAAGTAGGTCATAGCCATCTTGGCTCATGTTGAACTTGCTTTTGCAGAGGCCTCCTTTTTCAACAGACAGCCTGGGGCTTGCCGGTACCATCTTGAATGTTCTTTGTGAATACAAGACTCTACTTTGTTGGGTTCCAAGAGATAGTTTTCTGTCTATTGCCGTTTTTTTCTTTTTAATACTCCCTTTCTCCATGCCCAAGAGCTTCTAATTCATGGTTATATCAAACTTCTGGCTCTATAAAATCAGTGCTACAGTTTTAAAATGAATAAAGATTTTGACTTTATTTCTCTCAAACTTGTGTGGAATGGCTGACTTTCTACCCAGATTCCCAGCCCCTCCCATACACCCCCTGCCCTATGATTAGCCATATCACTATCCTTCCTACCATCTCAGATTCTAGGCCAGAAAACAGTTGCTCTTCACACTTGTTACTCCTTCATCCCTTAAAGTTTTGTCTTGTTGACTCAGTCTTCTAAACATCACTTCATTCTTCCCCTCCTCCCTATCAGCAGCGGGTCCCCTGTTCTCTGCTGGATTTGGCAGTAGACTCCTAACTGTTCTCCCTGCCTCTGAGGAGACATCTCCCCTCTTTACCATCTTCCATACCAGACTTATTCTTCTAAAACATGTAGCTACATGCTTCCATCTCCAGCATATGCACCTTCGACAGCTACCCATTTCCTAAGGATAAAGCCCAAAGTCTTGAACATGTCTTGCAGAGCCCTTTGTAGATCTGCCCCAGTCAGCCTTGCTAGACTCATGTCCAGCAGCACCATGCTTGCTCATGCCTCCATGTCTTTGGACACACTGTTTTCTATGCCACGGATCCTTTTTCTTCCCTTCTCCACTCAGTAAACAACTATTCATCCTTCAAGACCTATCTTAAACACCATCTTAACTTTATCACCGTCAGCATCTCTGTTCCAACCTCCTCCCAAGCCTCAGACCCAGTGACCAGGCAGAAGAGTCATTGTGTTCCCTGTTTCCATAGGACCCAACATCTCCCTCAAGTATGGCACTGATCACATGGTACTGAAATTATTTGAGCTTCTCTGCCCATTAAGCTGTAAACTCCTTGAGGAAAGACATCTATCTTTACCTTCCCTCTAGGAATCTAGCACTCTGTAGGGCATGCAAAACCTTGCATTAATTAATGAACCAGGAATGAGCATACACCTCCTTAGGCATCCTTAACTAAATCTACCTGCTGTCTAGGTTTCTTGTACTTTCTAGATACGTTTATCGAACGTTGAATAGGTAAAATAAACAGAAGATGTGGTGTTCATAATAATGGACTCTATTTTCTTATTAAAGAAGTCACGCACGATCAGAGCAGCTATTGAAGAGCAACTATTGAAGGGCAACATGAGGGAACTGATTTGGTTAGGAGGAGTTTTAATGAAAATCAGAACATGATGAGGAGGAGAACTGATGAAACAATCCAACTCAGAATTTTATCTTCAGCAGTGCGCTTAGGTGTAGCTGTCTGTCTTTACAGTAACCTTAGAATTTAAGGTCTTGTTTATGGAGAAGAGTTTGTGGTTTTGAAGCTTCTTAATTAAACAATTATATCAAAATTGTTGGTAAATACATATTGTCGAATTACTGTGTTTCCAACAGTCATTTGATGTCTGTCAGCTGCAAGTGTCTCAAATGCAAGTTCTCTGCTTTCTCAGCTCTAAAGTAGCTGCCTTGTTCTAGATGAATTCTGCTGCACAGGTCTTATCAGACATAGTTTTTCTACTTTCAGAATGAATGCTACAGGGGTGTGGAAAGCAAGGAGTAGAAATCAGCTCCCCCCCAACTCTTCCACCCTAAATTTCACTCCTCAGAGATAACCAGTTATCAATTTGATGCCTATTTTTCTGGACTTCTATAAAAATGCCTATAGTACACACACACACACACACACACACACACACACACACACACAGACTGTAATTGCTTAAAAATAAGAAAAGGGATCATATTATGCATATTATTATTGGAACATCCTCTTTTTCAGTTAAAAACTCAGAAACAGCTCCCCCGTCAGGGCATAAAGATCTTTCTCTTTCACACCTGAATAGTGTTGATCCTTGACCATAAGTCTTTCCCATGAAAAAGAGTTCAGGGGATGATAAGAAGGTTCCCTGAGCAGATGGCCATTTAGTCTGACTCCCGTGTTCTTCTTTTTTAGTATCCGAGATTTGCTGAAGTTCAAAGAAGAAGTGACAAAGGAGCGAGACCAACTCTTGTCAGAAGTGGTGAAATTACGAGAGACCTTAGCTCAGACCACTGAACAGCAACAAGAAATGGAGCGGTCCAGGGAAGAGGCAGAGCAGACCATCAGTCAGGTCTGCTCTGACACGGAGAGCAAGACAAGGACCATTACCTTCCAGAAGGAGGTTTTGTCCTTCTCCAGGCTCCCTTCCGGTCTTGTTCTTTTCTCAGGATTACCACCCTCCCCCCCCCCACCCCCCCCCCCTGCCCCCGCTTGCCCCCAGCCCGGTCACCAAATGAAGCATCCATTGTTTTGCTTGTTTCTCTGTTTTGTTTTTGCAAGAGCAGTTTTACTTGAGTCATTCTCTGTCTGAGAAGTTACCAAGATAGGGCACTGCTTACATTTCTGGCCCAAGAAGGTGTCCCCTGTGACAGCCAGGGCGCCCTGCATCTGGGGATGGTGAAAGCAGTTCCCTTGGCCTTTCTCCTGTGTAAGGAAGCCATCTAGCTGAATCCTTCTGAATACTTTTCTATAAAACCAGAAGTCGAATAGATGGTACACAAGCGCAGGCTTGAGGAGAAAAACAGGAGACTCCTTTGATCATGAGATAGGAGGAGGACTTTTCATAGAATTTGGCTATCATGATAAAACTGTAGTATTTTGTTTAGCAATATGCAGGACTCATGGAAAATACACTTTCATATTTAGGGTAGCTGGCTACATTTTATTTAGTTTCTGTTGATGGAGAGTTAGATGAATTCTTTCCATGTTTGACTTCCCTAGAATTCTGGGCTTCCGTTTTTAACTGGAATTTGTACCTTTCTTTGTGGATTTGTTCCCACCATCAGGGTGGCTGTTTGGTGCCAAGGCTCTGAAAAACAATCCAGAATATTCTTGAAAAGTTTGAACATTGCAGTTCAAAGATGACTCTCCTACAGGAGAAATACTACTTCAAAGTCATTGCCCTGAAAATATCTGAGAGAGGGAGAAGCTCGGCTGGTTGAGACCCGTCCTAAGGGGCTCATCTCCCGCACCCCAACCCCCATCGTCCTTTCTGTGCCTGTAGTTCCAACAAGAAATCCAGCAACATCAGAATGAAGCTTTGCGGGAGACTCGGAAGAAGGAAAAACTAGAGAAAGAGCTCAAGCAGATTCAGACGGACATGGACACCAGGCAGACAGAAATCAAGGCCCTGCAGCAGTACATGCAGAAGAGCAAGGAGGAGCTTCAGAAGCTGGAGCAGCAGCTGAAAGAGCAGAAGGTGGGCTGGGCAGGGCTGCACCACGGGGCCTGGCCAGACAAGAACGGGGGTGTTTGACTTTTCTTTGGAAAGCAGCAAACTCCCTTCACTGCAGATGTTGGTGAATGTGGGTAACACAGCGCATAGCACTGTACTGTGTTTGGTCTTTGAATGGCTCTTATAGGTAGATATGCTCTATCCCCCACCATCCCCCTCCTGCCATGCTCCAACAGGTTAATCTCTTTTTATCCTTTTACTGATGTGTAGCATACACATAGAAAAGTGTGTAAGTCACAAGTATACAGCTTGATGAACTTTCTCCCCTTGAACACGTCTTGGTTACCCGCACCCAGCCTGAGAAATAGCACCCAGGAGGCTCCTCGTGCCCCTTCCCAGTCTCTCTCTCCCCCAAAGGTCAGCGCTCTTCTGAATTCTAAGCAGACGTTAGTTTTGCCTGCTTTTGTACTTTACAGAAATTAAATTATACAGAATGTACTCTTTTGTGTCTAATATCTTTCTCCTAACATCCTGTTTTTGAGATTCACTTATGTTGTTGCCACATAGTCATAGAACCACACTATCCAATGTGGTAGCCACTAGCCACATACAGCTATTTACATTTAAATTATTTGAAATTAAATAAAATTAAAAATTCAATCCCTCAGTTGCACCAGCACCATTTCAAGTGCTCCATAGCCACATGGGGCTAGTAGATACTGTATTGGACAGTGCACATAGAGAACATTTAGTTCATTGCAGAAAGTTCTATTGGACAGAGCTCAGAAGACCATTCACTCTCACTGCTCTAAGCATTCCAGCCTGTGAATATAACATGATTTATTTTTAACAGGTTTAGTTTTAAGTTTCAAGTTTGGGAAACCACACACTGTCTGTATGCGTTTTAAATATGGTAATTTTAAAAAACATTTCCTCTGTAATAACAGTTTAAGGTAACACAAAATGCAAGTCTGTCTTTTCTAATTTCTTAAAAAAAGAACCATTTCATCTAATTGAAAACAGTCATTTCTTGAAAATATGTTCTCTTAGGAAGTTTCCAAAGTATTTTTAAGCCATACATCATTTTTCTACTTAAAAAATTAGATAGTAGAACACATTTGTCAGTTGCTTTATTAATTTTATATAAAGCCAGAAATCAAACAGATAATATGCAGTGTGCAGCATCCATGAAAAAAACATGTGGCTTTCTTTGAGCCTGAAATTTGAGAGGTTTTTGGTTAGCACGTTAAAACTATAGTACTTTGTTTAGCAACATCCAGGACCCATGGAAAATTTTATTTAGTCCCTGGTGATGGGAAGTTGGATAGATTCTTTCTGTGTTTAGCTTTTGCTTGAGTGGAAGTTATATATTGGAGTAAGTGTCTTCTAAGCCATCTTCTCTCTTTTTTTTGATATCCCTCCATCTCCCTAATATTTTCCCAATAGAAATGACTTCCCAAAATATAATCCTCTGTTTTTATAAAACCTTGTCTTCTCTGAACAGTCAAGGTAGGGAAGGGGAAAATCCAACTGACACTGAAGTCAGGGAGGTAGAAATCATTCCACTACTACTCCACGGTTTTGACTTAAGTTGGATGAAGGGGAATTGTTTTGTGCTGGTGTTAGTGAATGGCTCTGTTCACGAAAATGTTGTAGGCCTGCTAATGCAGGATTTGCTTCTGAAGATACAGCTTCTGAGCCCCACAGCCGTTTGAATCTCTAGCTCATTTGCAATGATTATAGCAATTGTTGTGTATGCTAAGCCTGCCAAATGGCAAACAGGCATTAAAATATTTATCCACCACCTGTGAAGAAGACTTCCCAAGGTGCCCAGAAAAAAAAAAAATTATGCTCTCTGTGTTATTCATTAGAAGGCATCATTTCCCTCAGCCATTTAACATTCATCATATTTGAGTGCCTTCATGCTTTCACTGGGGAGAAAGAACAATTTCTGCGAAGACAAAAAAATTGTGGTTGCCGTGCTTGTCCCAGGAGGTCTGCATGGCCTCCTGCGTGGATGTGCAGCTACGGTAATCAGTTTCAAAAGCGTTAACCAGCTCGTTCTGCATCTTTCAGATACCGAATGAGAGAGCTGCAAAGGAGCTGGAGCAGTTTCAGATGAGAAATGCTAAACTTCAGCAAGAAAACGAACAACGTAGTTTGATTTGTGAGCAGCTATCCCAGGAAAACCAGCAGAAGGCGTTGGAGCTCAAAGTAAACACCAAGTGACATATCTGTTCCCTAGCATGCCTTCCTTCATTCCCTATTAATATAAGTTGGCTGATGCTGTTCTAGCCTTTGGTTGGATAGCCTGGATTAGCCTTGGTCCTTCAGAGGCAGGTGTAAACCTACAGTGATAGCTTTATGCCCGGAAGCAGTTTGATAACTTCCATTCTTATAACATTGCTAAGCTGATTATTAATCATATGACTATGCAAATACTTCCAAAGTGAGCTCCGATGTTCACCTCTGTAATTTAGCCTTGCAAGTAACCAGTTGCCCAGAGCTAGAAACCATTTACACATGTGAGTGGCAAAGAAGTGAGATTGTATTTCGCTACTTGTATGGAGTGGGAGGGGTGGGGGACGGACTAGTACTATTTGATATCTACTCTTAGGACTGCAGAATCATGATTTTCACTTCTGTCCAATGTAAATTGCAAGATAGGTCACCTATTCTCCCTGCCCTGATTGAAGAGTGCTTGCAAATTAAGTTTGGATAACTGTTTTATACTTGGATACATATTGTCTGCCTACATGCTTAGCAGAGCGGCTTTATGTTTATCACCAATTCTGAAAAATCCATAAGCCTTACTCCAGTTATGTTAGCATACTGGGCATAAAATGAGTGACTAATCAGGAAAATACATTGATTTGAGTAGTAAATCTTAACAGTTTTTGCATCACAGCACCTTTTGAGAATCTGATGAAAGCATGTGTGTGCATGCACATACACACACACGCACACTGATTTGCACCTCTTGTGTCTTGTTTTGCATGCAGTCTTAGAGGTTTACAGGATTTTTCTGAAGTCTAACCATGGGGTCTGGATTAATAACTACTGAATTAGCACATCTTATTGTTTTAATTGAAAGGGACCTTAGATGAACTAATTTGGACCCGGTAGGATCTGAGGCTGAGGAACATTTAAGCAGTCCAGAAATGTTTGACTCAAAACCGTTCTTTATGAGAATGCTCCAAGTTAAAGCAGAAATGAAATGACTGCTGAAGGCAAAATAATGTATTAGCCCCTAAGGTGAAATTAAAGGAAAAATACTTATGCCAATAATTCTCTCCTTTGATGACATGCATGGGGCACCTTGAAAGATGGAATATTTTTGTTATCAGATCCTAAACCTATGGGATTCTGCTTCTAGCAGTGATTTGAGGATAACGTGCCCAGCTAAGTGCAGCCTCTTCATTGTCAAGAACTGGGAATAATTGCTACTCTTTATTTGCAGAAGAATCGCTAGTTGCTTTCCCAGTCATTTCTAAGAATGGCACATTTTTTTAAAGATGAATTTTTAAAAAATTCATAAAACTTGAAATCCACAGACAGAAATCTGGTGCTTTACTTTGCTGGAATTGCTGTTTTGATACCTTTTGACATCGTGTAGACTTGCTTATTAATGCTACCCTGTCCACCTGTCCATATATGCAGTCATTGACTAACATACCCTGAGGAAGGAGGGCCCCTTTTCTAACGTATGTAATTGCACTACAGTGGCCGGCCCCTTTTCTAACGTATGTAATTGCACTACAGTGGACATGTGGATCCAAAAGACTCGATATTTTATAGCATGTTAATAACCTCCGAGAGAGATCACTTTGTGAGTCTATGAAAGTTGCTAATCACTACAGCATTTGTACACAAATTTCACACATTTATGATACAACTCAGCGTTCTTATCTTGCTTGATTCAACAATTCCATGGTATCTTGAGGTATCAGGTTTAATCAGTCTTTTCATTGTTTTTAGCTCATATAGCCATATATTTTGTTATGGCTTATATAGACTTTTTCAGTTTCTCTCAAAAACCAAACAGTGTGTGTTTTGATTTAATCCCACAGAACAACTTTACACTGACATAGGAACAATGTCCTTTTATTGGTTCTGAGTTTACCATCATCCAGTCACCGGCTCTTTATTGACTGAGTGTCCCTGGTTAATCCTCTCTCACTAATCATAGGCCAAAGAGGAAGAAGTCCGTCAGATGCGCCTTGACATTGGGAAGCTCAACAAAATCAGAGAACAAATCCAGAAGAAATTGCACCAGATTGAAGGTCAAAAGGGAGAAGTGGAACAGCACAAGGAAACCCTGAAAAATCAGATCTTGGGATTAGAGAGAGGTAAACCAAGAATCATTTTGTGCTTTGTTTTATTAGTTTATGAGCGTTTCATTGGTAACTAATGTCATTTGGCAACTCCATGCATGCAAACACAAACCATGCCAAATGAATTCAGTAAAACAACATTCAAACTGGTAAGTAGATAATATGGAGGAGACATCGTTTTGAATACCTTGAACTTTCTTACCTTAAAAAACTCTTCAACAGGTTATACTGAGCCCAAAGTATTTTTCAGTATTTGTCAATGGAGTAAATAGCATCTATAATCTTAGGTCTGGGTTCTACATGTCTTTTCCTTCAGTCTTCTTTTTTCACAGAAGATGCGGGATAAATTCAAATGAATATTCCGCATGAGCAGTATTTGAGACAATAGTATACCCAGAATCAGTGAGACAAAAATTAATGGCTTCTAACTCCTTTCCTCTGTTAGTACTTTACCATATGGCAAACGCTTGTTTTAGCCAACTATCATATGGACCTGTGGAGGGAAAATTTAAGTGGCACAGGAGGCCGTGTAGTACAGAAACATCATTAAGGATACAAACTCTGGAGTCAGATCTACCTGGGTTCAGATCCCACCTCTATCGCATTTAGCTGTTGGGGATGAAATGGCTAATATATAGAAAGCTCTTGGGACAGTGCCTAGCACACAGTAAGTGCTTACTAAATGTCGTCTATTGGGACTTTCCTGGCGGTCCAGTGGTTAAGACTCTGTGTGTCCACTGCAGGGGGTGTGGGTTCGATCCCTGGTCGGGGATGTGTGCTGTGCAGTGCAGCCAAAAAAAAAAAAAAGTCATCTATTGTTATCCAGATATATTACCACTTATAAAAGTAATAAGAGAATACTATCTCATTCTGAAAAAGAATATAATTAAAAATAGGATATGCTAGTTAAATATGGTGTGGTAGAAATAGCTCAGAGACTTGGAGACAGAGGATCAGGGTTTGAATTCTGACAGCACCAGAAAATGGATTTAAACTGCTAATTAAGGCAGGAACACCTCATTGACCTCAGCTGTAAATTACTGACTGAGATAACATACACAGAAGCATAAAAATGTACATTGCCTCTCTAAAAGTTAAGTAAAATCTAAATCTCTAGATAAGATTATTAGAAATATTTGTCACGTCTTTGAGAAGTGCAGATATTTTTCCTCCTAAGACATCGGAAATAATCTTTTACTGAGGCACAGTTGCAGCTGATATTGATAATTTCTCCATTTATTTATTCATTCAATAAACTGAGTACACACTATGTGCAGGCATTATGCTAGCCATTGGGTGCATGGAGGTTCCTGCCCTCAGGATGCTTACAGTCTAGCATGAGTTTACAATCTAATGTCTTCAATGACAGATATGGAAAAAAAATAGAACTAGTAGAGCATGTTTTATAACTGGCTTAGTGAATTTCAGAAAACACTCCATATTAAAATTTCTGTATTTTTGCCTGGCGATAGTTCTAAGCTTTGAAAAAAAATTTTATCCATTAAGTATTGAACCCAATCCTTCATCCTTAAATCACGTTTACAGAAGTCATCGTGCTTTCCCTTCTGGTTATTTTATAGATATCGTTAACATCATTATTTCTTCTTAGGGAGCATTTCCTTTTGATGTGCCCTATCAAAGAGTGACATTGGACATAATGGTTAGGAGCATGATTTCCTACCACATATGTTATGATTTCCTACCACAAAATCCAAGAAATGAACTGAAAAATTGCCAGAACTAGCAAGAGTTCAACAGGGTGGCAGGTTATAAAATAAATATATAGATATCAATAGCTTTCTTTCCTACAAAGAACCAGTTACAATGTATGATGGAAAACCCCCCTTTCACAATAGCAACTAAAGTAATAAAATATCTATGAATGAAGTTACCAAGATATCTGTAAGACCTATATGTATAAAACACTACAGAATTCTTTTGAGGGGTATAAA
This sequence comes from Physeter macrocephalus, assembly GCF_002837175.3. Classification (NCBI taxonomy): domain Eukaryota; kingdom Metazoa; phylum Chordata; class Mammalia; order Artiodactyla; family Physeteridae; genus Physeter; species Physeter macrocephalus. Next base: position 59,784,947 of record NC_041233.1, read on the forward strand.
AGAAGACTTGAAAAATGGACAGATACACCAAGTTTCTGGATGAGAAAACTTGATATGATAAAGATATAAATCTGTCCAAATTAATCTACACATTTAATATTTCCAATAAAAATTTCAGTGAGTTATGTTGCTTGGGACTTGAAAACTGATTCTAAGTTTCCTCCAGAAGAATAAACTTGTGACAGTAGCTATAAAATTCTGGAAAAGAAGAGTGAGAAGGGAGCATTTGCCTTACCAGGTGTTTAAATGTATTATAACACTTCAGTAATCAAATAGTTTAGTGAAAATGCCTGAATAAACAGATCAATGGAGATCAGAAAGGCCACAAAAAGACCTACGATTATCATCTAAGATAAAGGTGTCATTTCATACCACTGTGCAGTATGGATTTTTAAGAAAATGGTAGTATGACAATGACTTTTTGGGAAAAAAGTTAAGGTCAAATGTAGGAACAATAAAGCCAAGATGCAGAGATTTAATGAAATTAAAGGTAACTTTTTTTAACAGCAAAAGACTCTATATATGAAGGCAAATTGACTAAAATATTGCCAAAGAGTTAGTATCCTTATTATATATAAGGAGCTCTTACAAATTCACAAAAAGGTAAACAATTCATGAGAAAAATGAGCAAAGGATCAGTGTGGGCAATTTGAAAAACAGAAAAACAAATAAATGATCATTAAACAGGAAAAGTAGTCGACTTCACTACTAATCAAAGAAATGTAAATTAAATATGGACATACTGGTTTAGAAAAATCTATCAGGTTGTTGAAGATCAAAGAGAATGACAATAACAGTGGTGGTTTGGGTGTGGATTTAAACTGCTATTAATTTTTGGAGAGAATTCGGCAGTAGGGGAGAAATGTCTTTAAAAGGAAAATCACTTTTGATACAGGACTTCCTCTCCTAGAGGAACAAATGAACAGGAATTTTCATAGGATCATTGCTTGTAATTGCAAAAAAATTTAAAAAGAAGAAGCAACTTAAATGTTAAGATGGGGATTGGCTAAATAAAGTATACATTTTTATACAGTGAAATATGAAGTCATTAGAAATTCTGACATAGATACACATTTATAATATAGAGAGGTATTTATTTTATGTTTGTTAATTATAAAACAAGTTACAAAACTGTATGTGTGGTATGATTCCCTCTTGGTGTATGTGGTGTATAAATATTCATATTTAGATACCCATGTATATTTGCATAGGAAAAAGTCAGAAAAGAGACACATCAAAATCCTAAGTAGATTCTGATTTAGAAAATTTTCCCTTCTGTTTATTTTTATTTCCAGTTTCTTGCTGTATTTCTAATTACTTGTATAATAAAAAAGATTTAAAAAGAGCAAGGACTTTTTGAAGTCAGAGAGACCAAACTCGCAATCTCAGCCCCGTCACCTCTTGGCTGTGGACCCTTGGCATATAGGCCTTTAAGCCTCAGGGACAGGAAGACCTACCTCACTGAGTTATAATGAAGATCACGTAACACTCAATGAAAAGTAGTTTTATAGCTACAGATAAATATATAAAGCAGTTTTTATGTCACTTTGGCTTTGGCAGATTCTTTCTTAGGTTTTCTTTATATTTATTATTGTTTTTCTCCCTGGTGATTTAGAGGTGGAGGCTTCAAAGAAACAAGCAGAACTTGATAAGAAAGCAATGGATGAGCTTCTGAGAGAAAGGGACCTATTGAATAAGGTGAGTTTGTTACAGTAACACTGGTAAACAAATGTCTTTCTTTAGTGCTATAAAATCTGCCTATAACTGGTTGCAGGGGAGAGAAAACTCTGAGGCAAACAAAAGTAGATTAGAATTAATAATAGTGCTCAGTTTTCCTCTAAGCAGCTATCCACGTTCCACCATTCACTGGCTGTGAATTGAAACCGCATTATCACCTGTGAGCACAAAGGGACTTTGGAGAATTATCATATAAACCAGCAGGGGATTTCAGGGTGTCTTGTGGTTTCTGTTTTTATTGCTGGTGTGTTATTTGGCATCTTAGCAGTTGATCAGAATTTCTGATTTTAATAAATTTATTTATTGATTGATGTTTGGCTGCGTTGGGTCTTCGTTGCTGCACGTGGGCTTTCTCTAATTGCGGCGAGCGGGGGCGCTGCTCTTGGCTGGGGTGCATAGGCTTCTCATTGCGGTGGCTTCTCTTGTTGCGGAGCACGGGCTCTAGGTGCACGGGCTTCAGTAGTTGCGGCACGTAGGCTCAGTAGTTGTGGCTTGCGGGCTCTAGAGTGCAGGCTCAGTAGTTGTGGCGCACGGGCTTAGTTGCTCCGCGGCATGTGGGATTTTCCTGGATCAGGGCTTGAACTTGTGTCCCCTGCACTGGCAGGCGGATTCTTAACCACTGTGCCACCAGGGAAGTCCAAAATTTCTGATTTTAATATCTATAATCTGCAACTTGTGCTAATCCAGAAAATACAAGTGAGTGCTAATAAAATTTAACTTTTAGGTGTTTGAAGGATGGCTGGTTGGCCATATAAAGAGTCTCTAACCTTTCCTCCATCTTTTCAGGAGTGTTGTAGGTTTTGGTTTCTGTCTTTGGCCCTTATTTCTCCTAGTCTTTGAGCTCAATATGGTCCAAAGCTGAGGGAGAGGTTGGAGGAGCTTGAGGCCTGGAAATCCTCCATTCAAGACAGACCACCCCCCCTTTCCCCTCCTTGCCCCTTCCAGAGGATTCCTTTGATTGACAGTCACTCTTAGGAGATTAACTACTTTCAAGGATTTAGGGTAAACATTCCTGCTCAAGGATTTCCTCCAGGGAGGAAAAAGCGATGGGCCAGGTGTAGAGTGGGAAGGCTGCTTCCGGAGCAGACAGCCTGATGGCTTTTGGCCAAGATAGCTTCATCTCATCAAAGTAGATACAGCCTATATTTGTTCATTCCGAATTTTTATTATTTCTTTAAGTTTCCCAGAATTGAATAAATGTTAACAAAGTATTGAATAGATTACCCTGTAGCTTAAAGTAGACTATTTAGGGAATCTCAGGAAATAGTATAAGATTAGATATCTTTACATGCTGAGCACTCCTTAAGAAAGTCATCAATTTTTTTTGCATAATCCTAGTAACTGTTTCTTTATTCTATAAATTTATATATGTAAATAATGTTGGATTTAGATTTTTAAATTTATTTGTAACACATACAATATTTAATCCATTTATATTTTATATATTCTGATAAACAACCTATAGGTTTTCTGCCACAATAGGACACCTAACACATTAATTTTATACTTATTTTGCTTGATCTGACTATGTCAACTCCTTCTTTAGGGCAGGGTACTTTTTAAACTTTTTTATTTCCCGGGCCGTTGCATCCTTAATACCTGGCACAGCACCTGCCCCTCTGCAGGTATGCAGTCAACCTTTACTGATAATACATTCTTTCCCCACTGACTTGAAATGCCACCTTCACTGAGTGAATGAGTGACATAGTTTTGACAGGCAGCAGTGTTAATATATTTGGTTCTTTCAGTGTCATGTTGAAGTGGCTTTATCTTTCATAGAGCAAATGTTTAATTCAATACTTGAAAGTAAAGTTGACCTTTTCCATTTTCTACATTGTCATCCGACCAAGGTTTAATGTTCATTTTTTTTTAACCTGTTTATGCCAGTGGCTTTCAGACCTGGCTGAAGGTCTGTATTGGTTAGAGATTTGTGAAGGAATTATGAGGCACCTCATGGAACCCAAGGATACAGCCGGGCCTCAGGAACAGATAGGAACCCGGCCTAACACTCTTGGGATGCACAGAAAGCTCTCTACCTTCACCACTAGACTTCCAGCTGAGTTTTTGCTTCATTTCTGTCTTTTAGTGAAGATCGTCTCTCTCTGTTTCCCTGTCCATATGGCAGAAAAAAGCTATCACCAGCAAATTCCAAGTTTACATCTTCTACTGAGTTACGGACATATATACACTACCAAATGTAAAATAGATAGCTAGTGGGAAGCAGCCAGCATAGCACAGGGAGATCAGCTCGGTGCTTTGTGACCACCTAGAGGGGTGGGATAGGGAGGGTGGGAGGGAGGGAGATGCAAGAGGGAGGGGATATGGGGATATATGTATATGTATAACTGATTCACTTTGTTATAAAGCAGAAACTAACACACCACTGTAAAGCAATTATAATCCAATAAAGATGTTAAAAAAGACTAAATAAATAAATAAATAAAGATGCAAAAAAAAAATCTGGAGGCCCTATTTCAAAAGTCACTGGGTCCATTCAGCTGTGGCTAGAGAAGCAGACAAGCTCTGCTCCATCATGAGCATGGCTGCCAGAGTTGCACTCTATTAACTCTGTGTTCCAGAGGAAAAACCTGGCTCCTTGGGCAGCCAACCCAAGGCATTTCCATTATAGCATCAGAAACCACCAGGGCAGCTTTTAAAAAAAATTTGGGTGCATAACAGCTCCACTGAATCAGAATCTCTGGAGTTGGGACATCTGTGTTTTTAAAAAAAACGGGTTAATTCTTTTTTACTATTGTAAAATACATACAAAGCAAAATTTGCCATTAGTGACATTTAGTACATTCACAATGTTGTGCAAACATCATGAGTCTAGTTCCACAACATTTCCATCACCCCAAAAGGAAACCCTGTGCCTGTGAGGTGGTCACTCCCCACTTTCCCCTCCTCCCACCCTTGGAAATTATGAATCTGCTTTCTGTTTCTGTGGATTTGACCATTCTGGATATTTATATAACTGGAATCATACAATATGTGACTTTTTATGTCTGGCATCTTTCACTCAGAATAATATTTTCAAGCTTCAACCATGTTGTATCGTGTACTTCATTCCTTTTTTTTAAAAAAATTTTTATTTATTTATTTTTGGCTGCATTGGGTCTTTGTTGCTGTGCACAGGCTTTCTCTAGGTGCAGCGAGCAGGGGCTACTCTTTGTTGCGGTACGCGGGCTCCTATCATGGTGGCTTCTCTTGTTGCAGAGCGTGGGCTCTAGGCACGCGGGCTTCAGTAGTTGTAGCACACAGGCTTCAGTAGCTGTGGCTCACGGGCTTAGTTGCTCCACGGCATGTGGGATCTTCCTGGACCAGGGCTCGAACCCGTGTCCCCTGCATTGGCAGGCGGATTCTTAACCACTGTGCCACCAAGGAAGCCCTTCATTCCTTTTTATGGTTGAATAGTATTCCACTGTGTGGATATAGCACATGTTGTTTATTTAGTCATCAGTTGATGGACATTTGGGTTATCTTCCCCTTTTGGCTTTTGTGCATAGTGCTACTATGAACATTCACGTACAAGTTTTTGTTTGAACACCTGTTTTCTATTCTTTTGAGTGATATTGTTGGAGCGTATGTTAATTCTGGGTATCTGTATTTTTAATAAGTTGGTTTTATTTTATTTTGTAGTCAAAGCCTGTTACATGATTAGGTTCAGCTGTTCTAACTTCACACGAAAAAGGCAAGAGCTGGAACAGAGGTTGGCTTTGGGGTCAGCTAGCTCTGGATTCAAATCCTAACTCCACTGTTGTACGAACTTGTAGGCAAGTAGCTTAACTTCTCATTCTCAGTTTCCTACCCCTAATATGGGAGCGATATAGTGCCCACTTCCTGGGGATGTTGTCTCTTAGGGCATTTATATGTATGTCTGTAGTGCTCTGTGCAAAATTAACATAACAAGCTCTAAATAAGTTGTAAAAAATATGATTATTTTTATTCATCTCCCAAACAATGCATCTAATTATTTTAGGATTAAGACAGGGAGTAAATTTAACCAAAACTCTCCAAACATTTTGAGTAACGGGGCTGCTGTGTTGTCCTTATTTTTAGAATATGCTTAAGGCAGTCAGTGCAACCCAGAAACAGATAGACCTGGTAAAGCTCCATGAACAAGCCAAGAGAAACCTGGAGGAAGAAATCCAGAACTACAAAGAAGAGGCTCAGAAGCAGAGAAAGATTATCTTTCAACTGGAAAAGGAGCGAGATCGGTACATCAATGAAGCCAGTGACCTTACCCAAAAGGTAAGCCACTTCTCCATGGTGTGGGTCGAGCACCAGCACATTCTTTCTGATGGTCACATTTCTGATTGCCACACACTGTTGCACAGGTGAATTACTCAGATTTCAGCTTGTGATTCACATGCAGATTTAAAATAGTGGGAAATAAGCTTTGCTAGGAAATCAGCTACTTGCCATTTAGAGTAAATAAATGCTGAGCAGATATTTGCAGAATGTAAGTTTGGAGGAGCACAAATGCATATGATCAGTCCAGCCCTGGCAGGACATACTTTCCTTGTAAAAGACCCCCAGGGATCCTCGTACCCCTGATTGGGAGCCATTGTGACTTGATCATTTAAGAACCTCCACTGATTGATTTACTGACTCTGAGAGGACTAGCTGTCAGTTCAGGCACCCATATTCTCTATCTTGGCTAGCCTTGTTAGCCTCTGTATCAGTCAGATTAAGTTGTAACAAATAACCCTCAAGTCTCAGTGGTTTATAGCAACAGAGATCTATGTTTTACTCACATTATTGGTCTTTGAGAGTCAGCCGTAGGCCTGCTTCACGTCCTCTTTATTTCAGACTGACTCTGTTGGGATGTGCTGGCCTCTTACGGAGGGAAAACAGTGTAATAGTGGACCTTTGATATGCTCTCAGAACTTCTGCTGGCAAGGGAAGGGTACAGGATCTGTCTACCCATATTTCATTGATCAAAGCAAGTTACCTGATCAAGCCTGATATCCCCAGGCAGGAGTGTGATCCTACTAAGGGAGGGGCCTTACCTGGTGAGACAGCCAGTATATCTGAACATATAATCTGTTTCAGCCTCCTACTTCTCCTTCCCAAGAGTCAGTCTTTCTCCACTCCTGGCTGCCATCAAGTTGTTAAAAATTCCAACCTGATCTTATTATTACTCCCAGCCTTACAAACCTCTGTCATCTCTCAGCAACCTGGGGCAGTGCTTCCTAACATTCTTTGCATCACAGTATCATAGAAAATTCTATATCTACAATATGTGGGAATGAGAGAGATGAGAATGTGCAGGGCTGGAGGGGACTAACCCCTCCAGCTAGCTGCCCAGGTCCCACCTGGCCATTCTGTGGGTAGTACATACCTGTATTTTGGTACATACCTGTAAGCCATGCATGACACAGTATTTTGGTACATACCTGTAACCCATGCAAGACACAGCCATTGGCATATTCTGACTTATGCAACAGAGTCTAAACTCTTCGTTCTCCCTGGAAAGGCCTTTCTTCCCTTCTCTGCATAGAAAACTCTTATTCAATACCCAGCTCAAATGCTCATCTCTGGCGTCAAGCCTGTTGTGACTCCCTAGGCAGAAGTAGTCACTTCTTACTTTATTGGTTTGTTGATGTCTCTGGAATGGCACTTATAATCTTCTAGTGTAATTATTTGTACCTTTGTCTTCCCTACTTTATAGTGAGTTCTTGGGAGCAAGGACTTTATCTCATTCTTTTTTTCATTTCCAGCATGCTGGTAAATACTAGGCGCTGAAAAAGTGTTTGTTGAACAAATAGATAGATGATGAGTGATAAAAAGAATACTGCCACTGATTTTAACATAGGATTGTATACTTCTCTCTGTTTCATTGTAAAGGAGAGATACTGGTACCAAGGTTTGCTGGTAACTGTTTTTCACAGTTTCTGATGTTTAACTGCACAAGGTTACATAATGTCTTACCTAAATAATTTAAGCACGAGTTCTTAAAATGTTCTTTATCGACTATAATTTTTCTCTCTTACATAACCCCTGACAGCATATATCAGTTGCTACAGCAACTTGTGCCACCTCTGGACTTCTTATTAAAAGCATATATGTCTTTTTAACACCTTCCCATATTTCTTTCTTTACTGACACACACACACACACACACACACACACACACACACACACACACCTCATTCCCAGAAACAGAAAGTTCCCTTTCGTGCATTCTGTTTATAGGGGGTTGAGGAATAATACCAGGGGTGGGGAAGATGTCATGAAACTGATATTTTGATCTACTTCTAAAGTGAGTTGTTCCAAGTTTATCCTTTTGACCCAGCAATTTCTTTTGTAAAAACTGAATATATGAAAAAACAATAATGCAAAGATTTTTATAAAAGAATATTCTTCAAAATAAATTGTGCAAATTTGCTATGTACCATTAAAATCATGTTTTTGAAAAATATTTTTTAAATGGGGAACATGGTCACTGTATGAATCTGATAAAAACAAAATGCAAAATTATTAGTATGGTTTGACCTAACTTTTATCTGTGTGCAGAGGAAAAGGCTTGGGGGCATATATCATGGGGTGGTAGTGAGGATTAAATGAGGTAATATCTATAAAGCATTTAGAATGATCTCTGGCAGATAGTAAATGCTATGAAACATCTCATAAATAAGCAAGTAAATAAATAAATAAATTTGTTGATGAACAGCCCAGAATTTTTGTTCAAAGTGGCATTTGAATGTAGCTATTTTCAACTTCTTGTTAAATGTCAATAAGGTGCAGACATAGATGAAAAGTTTTAACAGTCTCAAACACTAAGGGTGAAATAAAGCCTGATGCTAAAATAGAAGAAAAAGAGGTTGGATGAGAACTTTAAAGCCAATAGAGGTGAATTGAGGAAAATCTACCTGGACCTCAACTCACAGTCTCTTGAATTGGCTTGCAATTGGGAAGGGGAGGGGTGGTGGTGAGCAGGAAATGGGGGGAGATAGGAGAGGATGAGAGAGGAGAGCAGGCAATACCAACAGTGAGGCAGTAGGCTGGGCTCTTCTGGAAGAGATGACCAGTTCTCAGGGCAGGAATGACCAAGGAATTGCTAAGAATGGGATGTCCGAAGGTTGGTTTTAAGTTCTTTACTGTGCTCTGTACCTGAAACCTTTGGTGACAGTCTGCTGCATCAATCCAGTGGCTGGATTGTGCTTTGTGGGGTCAGGGATGGGGTGGTGAGGGATGTGAGGTAACACATCCCAGAAAAGGGACAGTATGTGCCAGAGAAAAATGCCAATTGAGAATCCGGAATTCTATGGAAACAGGAAATCAAAGCCACAATGAATAGGAGAAATGTAATTCCTCTAAGAAGTTTTGGAGATACTAGGTGGGATGTTGGTCTTCCTAGCACACAGAATGAAGATTCTAGATGTTCTGTTGTGGTTAAGAACAGAGTGACCCTGACAGGACAGAGGACTATCATCTGGGTTATAAGTCCAAGATGACATTACCTCTATTATAAAGCAGAGATGAAACAGAAAGGAAGTGATGGATAAAATAAGGAACAGTTGTAAAGAGACTAAAATACACACAAACCCCAAACCAAACAAAAGCAAGCAATGGCAGATTTAAAATCCACATTGAAGTTAGTAAAGAACAGAATTGATGTGGAAAATAGAGTCATTGAAGTGGAGTGCAAACTTGAGTAGTTCTCTTAGAATGCAGGTGGAAAGAAAAGAAATAATGATCAAAGAGAAGATAAGAGATAAGGAGGACAGGGAATATAAACCAATCTACAGATTGTTGGTCTCTGATGGAGGAACTGAGCCCCAAGTCAAAGATGTAACGGAACATATTTTCTGGAAATGAAGAAAGAACTGTACACGCGGATTGAGCATATGTCAGGCAAAATCAGTGACAGGAGAATCTTATAGACACTTGCTCTGGGAGAAAGTTGTGTGTGTATTGTTTCACCCACAGTGATGCAGAAAAGTACTCTCTGAGAATTAGGCAAGAAGAAAAAGCAGAAGCTTACTTGCCTTTTTTTTTTTTTAAGAAAGGAAAAAGAGTGGAAGGTAACACACCACCATGTGAATACTACTTATCTCTGAGTGGTAGGGATACAGATTGTTTTAATTTCCCTCTTTTGTGCTTTTTGTATTTTTCAAATTTTCTGAAGTGAATATGTATTACTTTAGTATCTTGACCGAAAGAAAAAAAAAGAAAAAATATTTAAAACAACTTTGCCTTTCCATCAGGGACCAGTAATATCCTACGTTTCCCAAGGAGCTTTATTAAAAGTGTTTTCTAACCCATCTGTACTTGGCTCCCCTCTCTGGCAGTTGAAGAAATCTGATGTTATTACTGTCTTTGCATTTCTGTGTCTGCCTCATGCTACTTACAAGTTCCTTAAGGGCAAGTCTCCTTCAATTTTGAGCTCTTCGTGTTATTCACTAAATAGGTACTCAAATATATTTTGAAAGAGTGTATGGAAAGCATAATTAGACATCTGAATCAACTAGTCAAAGATTTAACTTTAGGTATCTATATTAAATTCTTCTTCAGTAATCTATTTATCACTATGGGTCTGCCTTCCTTTAAATTCATTTGAAATAGGTTGCCATAATGGACAATGCTATCTAAATTATCCTTGGCAATTTTAGCTGTGAGTGACTTCTGGCCTGATGTCCACTTCCTTCTGGGCTGCAAAAACAGTGTCAACATTCGCTTTCTAGCTCTTTTCATTTAGAGAAAAAAAAGTGACCTCTAAGATGCTGAAAGCCCTACATTACATTTTATTAGTTTAACTTGGCATTTGCAAATGAGAAAGAAGATCCTTTTTTTGTGCCAGAATTGGATGGCTCAGAATCCCAAACCCTTTCTTTATGTGTTTGTCTCAGTCAACATGTGCCCCAATATCGTTGCATAATAAATAAACACCAAATCTCACTGGCATGCAAAAACAAGCACTTATTTCTCGCTTACACACCTGCAGTTGACTAGCGTCAGCTGATGTAAGCTGAGCTTGCCTGGGCTTGGCCTGGGCTGTGGGTTGGGTCCAGATTTGCTCTACATGTTTCTCATCCTCCAGAATACATGGTATTCTCATGGAGAAAGGAAGGAACGCAAAGGACAGACGCAACCACGCAAGCACATTTCACGATTCTCTACTTGCCAAATGTTCTCTGACACCCCATTGGCTATGGCAAGTTACATGTCCAGGCCCAGCCTCAACAGCAAGGGCAAGAGGTGCTGGGAGCGAATATTCACGGAACTATAAAACAATCTACTACAATGTTGCAGCGCTTTTTATCTTCATGGTGTTTCCTCTGCCGCACTGTAAATGTTATTATTCAGGTAAATTGAGAGGCACCAGGAATGGCATCAGAAGTTATGGTCCACCATATTTACTTCTTTTCTAGACTTTTATAAATTCCAGGTAAAATCATTTCCAGTTAATTATTAAATCTGGGGAACATTTTGCACATTATGCATTTGGATCATTTTAGGACCCCTCCTTTTTCTTCTGGCTATCACCTCCCAGACAGCTTATATGCCAAAAAGCGTTTTTCACAATGAATCCCTACCTACAGGTTTCTTAGCTGTCTGTTAATTTGCCTATAACAGTGTCAAGCAAAGCTCTTCTAGACAGAGGTTCCAAGAAATGAATAATAATGTGCTTGCAAGGACTTGGAAGTAAGTGAGGATAGCAAAAGTTGATCAAAGAGATATTGTTCACTGAATACGTACTTCATCATAAAATGAAACTTCTGTTTCTTCAATATTAATTTGAAGTTTTTTATACAGAGCATCTTTAATAGGGTAGAAACCTTGAGAGAGCCTTCAAGGGGACATACACAGATTTTAACCTTTTCGTGTTATAATAAAAGAAGTGTACTATGGATCACTATTTCCCTGAAGGAGAACAGAATTTGATCCATAGAAAAAATCAAATTGATTTGTTAAGTGCTAATATTATATAATGTCACATAATGTTAACCTATCATGATAATCTATTAACATTTATTAAATGATTACATTATGATATGCCTGGTACTTCTATGATGGCATAAATATATTTTTTCTCACTTATATCCTCATAATAGCCCTCCGAGGCAGATATTATATCCCTCATTTTGTACCATAACATGTTATTAAAAGCAGATAGAAAAATAGATATGCCTCTCTAAATTTGAGATAGAGGATAAAATAAGAAAGCAAGAAAAACAGAGAAGACTTAAAATTTCACATGCCTGGGCATATTGTTTTTTTTCTTTTTTTTTTTTTTTTTTGAGAGTGAGTTTTCCAGTTTCATTATGGAGGAAAAGGTGTTGTCAGCATTGAAACCATTGACATCAAGTCAGAAAAACTTATTTAAGTTTATTGTACTGATATTTCATCAAATGCAAGTTAAAGGATTCTAAATTCAATGACCCACTTTCTCATCCTGCCTTAGTCCATATGATGTTTTGACTATGGCTGCACATTTTCAGCATGCGTTATTGATTTTTATCTCACTCGTTTCTATTGGCACGTTGTTTTAACAGAAAAAGAAAAGGTAGTAGGTTATAAACTGAGATTGTATCCTGATAGTGCACCGTAAGCACTTTCAGGGCTCCTCTGAAGCAGGCCTCCACGTGCTAGGATCTCCAACCCTCTGGCTATAATAAAACTTTCTATGTTTGATTGTGATTTAGCTCATGAGTTGGTTTGAGGTATCTAAAGTGTAATCAATTAATTAAGCTCCAGCCCCATAGCTGACATTCTACATTCTCTGATATTTCCTTTTAAACTGGGGACATTATGCTGATTAAGGGTTTTGCCTCTATTTAACACTCCACATATTTCATGAATTTTCAGGATTTGAACCTCTGTGTGACATTGGTTTGAATGATTTCCATCAAAACAAATTGAGCCCCAATGCTTAGAACTAATAAATTGCTTTGTGAGTTGTCTTCTCCCTTTGTTTCAATACTTTTACAATTTTCGTTGTCATTTAAATGAAATACCCTTGATCTTCTTGGTATCATGATGGGTTCCTATTACTCCCAGCTTCAAGAATCCGGAAGCAAGTTTGATTTTGTGCATTGTTGTTTGCAGAAGGAAGGACCCTGCTAGCTGGGTGCCCAAAAAGGAAATGCCCTTGTCTGCATCCTTTCTCTGGAGCATGATTCTGTCTGTGCGAAGGATTATTCTTGCTGTAATATCTCTCAAAGTGATTGAACAAGCAATTTTTTTCTTTTCTCTGATGTGCTGCTTGATATTCTGAATGCTGATGATGCTCTTCAAAGTATTTTCAATCTATTCATTTCACTGACCCCAACGAGGGTGGTCATGTCCATAGAAAGGCTAAATTTTGGGCTGAGATAGTCCCTTTCTTTTAAAAAATCAAACAAGTAACAGATCCAGGAATGGATACCTTATTTAGGTTTCACATTTGTTCCTAACTTATACATTTTAGTTGCTAGTGGTGGTACCTTAAAAGGCCACCTGCTACTCATTTTTAAGGATTCTAAAGGTACAGATCAAAAAAAATGATGGAAGAAGGAGTGGGATTTCTTTTCATTTCAGATCTGTCCGTGTGCCTCTCCTCCAGACCTCCTCTTCTCAGATTTTCTAATTTTGTTCCTTCCAGCCCCCCAACCAATGATGCAAGCCATTCATCACGGAGTCTGTATACATTCTTACCTTGGGCCATTTTCTTTCCACACAAAGTGAGTGATAGCAATTAATAATAATAAAACAGCAAAATCATATAAAAATACTTTGTACAACTCTGGTTGCATAAATTTAAAAGATTGTTTGAAATAGATAATTTTCTCGAAAATATGTGCACACATCGAGGCTTGACTCAAGGAGAAGTAGAAACCATAGAAAGATTAATAACCATGGAAGCCACCAAAAAGGCTGAGAGAGAATTAACTCCAGCATTGTCACTGGGGACCTAATTATTTTAGAATTGAGTTCCTTCAAACTTTTAAGAATCAGATAATTCTCAGGCTATATAAATTTTTTTTTTTTTTTTTTTTTTTTTTTTTTTTTTTTTTTTTTTTTTT
>NC_041233.1:59798917-59809208 GCF_002837175.3 Physeter macrocephalus
GAGCACAGGCTCCGGACGCGCAAGCTCAGCGGCCATGGCTCACGGGCCCAGCCGCTCCGCGGCATGTGGGATCTTCTCGGACCGGGGCATGAACTCGTGTCCCCTGCATCGGCAGGCGGACTCTCAACCACTGCGCCACCAGGGAAGCCCTATATAAATTTTTTTGTGTGTGTGAATTTAGAAAAATGTACTATATATTCTTTTGGGTAATATTGATTGGCATTACTATACTGACGTATCTCCTGCCTTCTGCTGTGATAATGAACAAAGACTCCAGGCCAAGGAGAGAGCTTGGGGTGAGTCCTTGGCTGGGGTGATTGAGGAACAAGAAGGAAGAGGTGGTTCTCACAAATTATGTAAATACCAAATATTAACTTCTTAGATAAGATGTGAATGACCATCCTATTAACCTCCCAGTGTTTAATTCTGTAATAACACCCTATGCGTATCTCAGATTATTGGTTGTATCCATTCCTTGATTATCCATTTTATGGTGGAGTCACTCACTAGAGGTGAACTTGAGGGTAGGGAATGCATCTTATTCTTCTTTACATCACTAGTGCTTTTACAGTGCCTGTCATAGATGGGTACTCAATGCATATTCAGTGAGTGAATGAATAAGTAGGTGAGTGGATGAATGAGTGAACAGAAGGGTACTCTGCTCACTTTATGAAACTAGCAGAAATCTTGATATTGAAATAGAAACAAAAAGAAAGCTATAGACTTAGGTCACTTATGAATAGGTATGCAGCATCCTAAGTTCTAGCAAACCAAATTCAACAGTACATTAAAAGAATCATCCAGTATGACCAAAGAGGGTTTATCCTGCAACTGCAAGGATAGTTTTCTATTAAGAAAACTATTGCTGGTGGTATGGAAATGTAAAGTGTTACAGCCATTTTGGAAAGCAATCTAGCAATAACTATTAAAGTTAAAAATATTTATGTCTTTTGAGCCAGGTATTCCACTTCTGGGAATCCATCTCATCAGAAGTAAAAGAACAAGTGCATAGGGAAACATGTATAAAATGTTTATTGCAGCATGGCTCAGAGTGGCAAAAAAGTGGAAACCAAGTGAATGCCCATCAGAGGGGAGGAGCTGAGTATATGATGGTTCACCCACACTGTAGGGCATTATGTCCCCTTTAAAGAGAATGAATTAGAGCTAATCCACCTGATTTCCACAAAGTATTATTAAGTGATAAAAATCAAGGTGCATAAAGGTATATAAGAGGATCCCATTTTGTTAAAAAATAAAGACCAAACTCAAAAAGAAAAAGGAAAACAAACAAATCCCTGTATCTGTATATTCACTAGTTGAACAGCTGTGAACTATATTACTTGTTTTGACTTCAGTTTCCTTGTTTGTGAAAGTGTGGTGATGATAATGCACATCTCATAGGATTTTTGTGAAGATTAAATGGGTTAATACATGTAAAATTCTTGGTATATAGAAAGTACCTGAGAAATATTAGCTATTGTTATGATGATGTTATAATGATGACATTAGTAGACCTAAATAGAATACGCAGAATTCAAAGAAAATTTGGAAGAACACATAGTAGATTATTAACCTGGTTACTTTATGTATCAATGAGGGATTGATGTGGGTTGAAGGGAGAAGGAAGGTCCAAGTAAATAAGGAAAAGAAAATAAATGTATATTTTCCATTTATGCATTTATTTAGAACTGTGGCACATGGGACTATGTATAAAGAAATAAAATTAAAATACTTGTAAAAGGAAATATTTATTACTAAGTATATCAAATCAGTAGACCCAATAATGTGGCGCAAGATAATATATGCTAAAAAGGCATTTACTAAAATTTAATCCCATCCCTCCTTAAATATAAGCCTAAGAAAACTTTGAAAGGTGTTTATTTAAAGATATAAAGGAAAATATATTAAACACCAGCCATCATTAACTCTGATGGGAAAACATTAGAAGAGGGTTTCTTGAAGTATATTTTCTGGAATACTAACTCCACAAGTGGAGTAAAAGAATTCCCTAGTGCAGTGGTTTGGGAACATGTTCACAGATAGCCCCCACCTGATTCACAGTATCAGCATGGCAAAAGGCCTAAGTCCTTTTTGACCTTTAAGTTCTAGGTAAAGTTCCTCTTCTTTAGAAGAAACCCTTCCTTCCTTCTCTGTCATATTGCTCTGTTTATTTCTTTCAACTGTAATCATTAATTAAGAGAACTCCACTGAAATACAGTGAAATATTCTTAAGAATTTTCTCCTGTGTGTTCTAACTGTTGTTAGATCATAAGCTCCATTTATTTAATCAGTCTTCCTTGCTAAATTTTTTTTTCTTAAGGAATTTTTGAAGAAGTTTGTCCTTAGAAAATCAATTTCTGTGGCCATTGCAGCTGAGAGTCATGATTACCTTATTTCTACTGTATGGACTGCTTGTTGAGAGGTATAGGCTCGTGGTAGAATTTTAGGCCTCAGTTTTTCATACTTGAAAAAAGGAGGCAGTTATTCCTTTTTTTTTTTTTTTTTTAAGTTTTGGCTGTGTTGGGTCTTCATTGCTGCCCATGGGCTTTCTCTAGTTGCAATGGGCAGGGGCTACTTTTCGTTGCGGTGCGCAGACTTCTCATTGCGGTGGCTTCTCTTGTTGCAGAGCACAGGCTCTAGGCATGTGGGCTTCAGTAGTTGTGGCACACATGCTCAGTAGTTGTGGCATATGGGCTTAGTTGCTCCACGGCATGTGGGATCTTCCTGGACCAGGGATTGAACCCATGTCCCCTGCATTGGCAGGCAAATTCTTAACCACTGCACCACCAGGGAACTCCCGAGGCAGTAATTCTTGCATCTCATCTTGCCTAGAAGTGTTTTATGCACAGTAGAACACATATTTTTATGAAGTCCTTTGGGTTTTCCTGATGGAGTGAGTTTGACATTGGCAAGACAGTGTTATGATTGCTATCAATGTTCAAAGGCCACTTTTCTTTCTCGTGGTCAACCTTATAAAGCCATGAGTATGGCCAAACAGCTAAGTTATCTCTTATCCTTCCTAGTGCTTTGTGTTAAGATCTGTTTAAGCCTGTGCTTCTTTTTTTTTCTTTCCTTTTTTGGTGGGTGGGGTGGTCAAGAGAGGTTTTCAGAATTGAAAGAATTTCTTTACTTTCTTTCCCTCTTGTCATCACAGAATAGCTGTGCTAAGCCTTCATGCTTGAGCAGAACTCCAGCATAGATAAAGTATATGTTTGCCCCTCATCATCTGGGCTGAATGTCTCTGTTGTACTGCAGTGATTATAGCCACAGTCACATTTTCTGATTGCTGGCATTTCTACGAGCTACCCTTCGATTAAAAAATCTCTGTTTGTCCTGAATCGATAACCACAGATAGGCTATTCAACCATCTTTATTACTTCTTTCTCTTCCAGGTCCTCATGAACATGGAAGGCATAAAAGTCCGTGAAATGCAGATTTTTGACTACAGGAAAAAAATCGCTGAATCAGAGACTAAATTAAAACAGCAACAGAACCTGTATGAAGCTGTGCGGTCAGACAGGAATCTGTATAGCAAAAATCTGGTTGAAGCTCAGGTAAAGAATATATTTATGTCTTTACATTTTGATTCCTCCCCATCCTGGGTTTAAAGCAGTTTCTGTTATCCTAATGGCAGGATTTAAAATAGATCCAGGGTTTCCCTGGTGGCGCAGTGGTTGGGAGTCCGGCTGCCCATGCAGGGGACGCGGGTTTGTGCCCCGGTCCGGGAGGATCCCACATGCCGCGGAGCGGCTGGGCCCGTGGGCCATGGCCGCTGAGCCTGCGAGTCCGGAGCCTGTGCTCCACAACGGGAGAGGCCACAGCAGTGAGAGGCCCGCGTACGGCAAAAAAAAAAAAAATAATAATAATAAATAAATAATAAAAATAAATAAAAATAAAAAAGCCTGTGTTATTTTTATAATAAACATCTTTGTTCTTCAATTAGGCAGAGATCATATTGTATAGATATTCTAAGTGGCCACTCAGCTCAGCCTCCATTTAGGATTAATAATGACGACTACCTATAATAATTAATTTAAAAAAAAATAAAATAAAATAATAAAGTAAAATAAAATAGATCCAGAGAGAAATATCGTGGAATTCACCTGAAAGAGAAAATCAGTTTATGCAGAACTGTCAGATTGTTTGAAATGGAAATAACAAAACTTGATTGGATGTGAAGATCATGGTACTGGTTTTAATTATTATGTAGAATTGCCATTTTCCTCTTTCTAATTTTTAAAACCTCTAATAGCTACCACGACTCAGAGGGGAGCAGTATACACTTGTCATTTAATTGCAGAGCTTTGCTTTGTAATCTTTTAGTTAAAAATGCTTGTTGTGATTCCAATTCCTCTCTTGTACAGTGATGAATAAAGTAAGTGTGTGTGTGTGTGTGTGTGTGTGTGACATATTCATTATGTATACTTTATCTCATGAGAATATTTGGCGAGTTAATGCTATAAAGTACTTTGAGGTTGATGGGCACAAGATACAAAGGAATAGCCCAGTTGAGACCATTGTTTTGAGTGAGTCTCCCTTAAAAGCTCTTGAATGTGTTTTGAACTTCCATAGGCATGGTGATGTCTATTTAATTCACTTTCAAACATTTCTCCTTTTATTCTGTTAGGATGAAATAACGGAAATGAATAGAAAATTAAAGATTATGACCCATCAGGTAGATCAATTGAAAGAAGAAATCTCAGCCAAGGAGTCAGCACTTGTGAAGCTACATCTGGAACAGCAGCACATAGAAAAGGAGAAGGAAACGTTGAAGGTACAGACCTTATAATAAAAGCAATGAACCAATAGTCAATCTATTAGACCTATTGGGGCCAGGCTCCATGCTCATGGAGGGGAGTAAGGGGGCAGGAAGAACAACCAAAGCACCTGGAGGATGACCTCCACCACCTCCAGGTCAGTCTTCCCTACGAGGAATGCTCTCAGGTAGAATGGGGAGGGGCCGGTGGAGATGCAGAGCACATAGTTTACCTGTGATGGCTATCATGGCATCAGTGCAAGAGAACTTAGCAGGTCCCAGGAAGTCCTGGAACTTTCAGGCTGACCACAAACTCTTTGCATTTACAACCCAAGTCCAACACTTTGCCTGTACTCAGCCCTCCCAGACTCCTCCCTGGGGCTTCTATAAGGCAATGCTGGCAGGACACTTTGTCCCTCTGTCCTAATCCTTGTTTACTTCATGTGCATGTGCCTTTGCTGCCTTCAACATCATTAACTACCAGGTGTCAAGCTTTGTCCTCACTTGATTTGCCCTCAACTAGGTTTATTGTTCACCTTACTTCTGTGAATCTAAGAACTTTGCAGCCACTCCTCTAGGGAATCACCTTTGTCTTCACACATATTACTAAGATATATCCTTTTAAATCTACTAATTTAGAACATTCTATGTCTACTAATATAATATAAAGACTCTTCCCCAAAATACATGCCAAATAATTATACCATATCAAATCCTTGAACTAAATGTTTTACTGTACACATTCACTAAACCTAATGTATTTTCCTTTTCCTGTCCAATTTAGTAGATTTCCCTTCTAATCCATTTGACCGAAGAATTTAAAAAGGAACTTCTAAGAGAATGATGCCACTTTTATTTTTTTGTGTATGTTTATGAGCCATTTGCAGGAACTTTCTACAAACAATGAGACTGGTTACCTCAGTTTCTGCATATAATTAACTTCAGAGATAGTTCCTGTCTTGAAAACGTGTATCTCGTGTTGGACAGGTTTAACGCCAAATTTCCTTGATTCCATGATGCCATAGATTGACCTATGCAGTCTCAGTTTAATAATAGGTTTTGTCAACTTAATGATAGGTCTTCATGGAAACAGAACTACTACATTAAATTAAGATACATGAGGTTTGAGAAAGATTAAAATGTAACAAAAGTGCCTTTACAATAGAGATATGGTAATTGATTTATTTACCTAAAACTGTCATCTCCCCGCTCTAGCTCATGACAGAAAAAAATAGAAAATTCTGTACTAAAGTTTATTTGCATATAAAGAAACATAAATATATTTTCTAAAATTTGAAAATATCCTGTGTCTTTGTCCTTATTTTCCTTGTTTGAAAACAGTTTTATAGAAGGTAGTGTGTTGCTATACCACCCTGGAGTCTATAGTGGGATGGGGTTTATTTATTATGGGCTGAATCAGAAGAATCTTATTGTAAACGTTGCTTCACCCATGGGCCTCATGGACCCACGTTAGCAAGGCTTCAGTGTAACTTGACTTGGTACCTCATCTCTTCCTTTCAGAGGATGACATTGATCCTCATCTCTTACTTTCCCAAGTAATGCTCTTTTCAAAAGATTAACTATGGCTGCATAATGGGGTCCAAGGTAGACAAAATCCTGCTTTAGAATAAGTAATGTCCTATGCAAAAAAGGAATTACTCCTGATTCCTTAGTTTGACTTTGGTTAATATTGGTTTCAATTACACCCTCCATCATTAGACATCTACACACATAGCTCCAAAGAAGCATCATAATAAAATAAAGGATAATAGGTCCTGTTTTTCGGTCCTGGGCCAGCAGAGTTGGCAGCTGGTGAATAAGAGAGATGATTAAAGGGCTTCCGCTCTAGAGAGTCTGCTCTAAATGAGGAATCCTCGGTCTGGATAGCTTTGGGTCATCGATTATAGGGAGATGGTTGCTTTGGACTTACTGTGAAACTAGGGTGCCTTTTCCTCAGGTTTTCCCATTAAGGCAAGAATTAGGAACAGAAAAAGGCTGCCTCCTTGATTTATTATTTGAGGTTATCCAAGGGGAACTTGCAACGGTGCTTTGACTGGGTAATTTTGGCCTATCATTAAGCCCATTTGTCATTCTTTAGAAAAATGTGACAGCTTGAACGTTGAGTTTCATTTAGCCTCTTGACTTTTTTAGCCTCAAACATGAATCACGTTTACAGAGGTCCCTGGATTTCATGCATCTGAGGTTCGTGAACCAAAACCCTGTAGGGGAGGGCAGATTTTCTAGTAACTTTGCTCCATGAGAGACATGTAGTTTATTATTATGAGTTCTACAAAGCTATGTGGCTACATAATCCCTCCCGAAGGGCAAGCCCTAGCCTGTTTGGTAGACCGTGAGATGCCTTTTGACAGGACAACCCAATTTACTACTTTTCTAACTCGACAGACAAACAATCGTCCGTAACAGGTCATCCCCATCCTCATTCATCCCCCTCAAAAGAAAAGTCTTGCTTCTTCCATGTTTCTTTCTCTTTTTCAGTTGCTACCAGGCTCTACTGACTCCTCAGGATTCTAGACATTGTCAGCACATGATGGTTATGAAAGAATGTCTGTAGATCTTTGTAGATGTTGCTGCATCTGCGTTCATCTGCCCATTGTGTCCCC
Organism: Physeter macrocephalus; assembly: GCF_002837175.3. Classification (NCBI taxonomy): domain Eukaryota; kingdom Metazoa; phylum Chordata; class Mammalia; order Artiodactyla; family Physeteridae; genus Physeter; species Physeter macrocephalus. The sequence continues at coordinate 59,806,295 of NC_041233.1, forward strand.
GTCTTGTTTCATCAGCACTAAAGGGGCCGTCTCATGTGGAGTGTCTGCCTTCCAGTCCTAACAAGCTCTCGATTCTGTTTGTCACCTCCCAATCATCCCACGTCAATCTGACAGCACTTTGATTCTTGGTGAATAATTCAGCAGCAAATTCTCTATGTCCAGAGCTCAGCATCACATTAGCAACTGGCTTCAGGGCACCATATCCTTGTGCTTAGTTGACTCTCTAGAGTGACATGGATGGGAACTGTCGGAGGGGAGTGGGGGAGACAGAGAGAAAGCCTAATTATTCTCATGGCTAGAAGACTTTAGGTGGTCCTATTTGTTCTGCTAGAAATAAACAGATGGTTTCTGTGAAACCCAGTGAATGTTGGGATCCTGTATGAATGGGTGAAACTCCTTCAAGTATGATTCTTGAGATGTGACTTATGCCTGCAGCAAGATTGGATGATATATATTCTGTGAACACCTGTCACAAAACTGTAAAATTGTAGAGGCAGTGACTAAAGCGTGTGTCCTGCCGTTGTATTACAATTTCATACCTTGGGTCCCACCTAGAACATTACTTGATGAGCTTTTGGGTGCACAGTAGTTGTACCATCTTTCCTGGATGAGACAGCTCAGATTTACAGCTGCTAAATGCATTAGACCTAAGGTATTTTGTTGATGTTAACATTTGCTACCAACGTCTAATGGCACATCTTGTTTACAGCCCATAAATTTATGACATAAGGAGACCACTCAGAATTTTGATATATTATGAAAAAAAACACCCAGCAATGCCAAACACATGAATGGTTTTACATTTCAGACAGATACTTTTACACACCATTGATTGCATTTTAATATAACAGCCATTTCATTTTGTTCTGCTGATGGATTCTGATCAGCTCTCGGCACTTAGGAAGAGGGAAGTGAATGTCACACATCTGGGAAAATAAAAGTTTTATTAAAGAAAGGATGAGCCAAACGGGTATTTTATTGCTGTCCTTGCTATCACCTTAAATGATTATGCAAGTAGAAAGGCTGGTTCTTCACTCTCTTTCCTAACAGGCAATCCCCCAAAGTGGTAAATACTAGACCAGATCTTTTCTCACTAAGTATTTCCTTTTGCTTATCCCTGGACCAAAATGTATTTCATGAATGAACAAACAAAACATCAAAAAGTAAACTCTGGGTTTTATAGTAGCTAGCTGCATTTAGTTTGTGACATTACAGGTCTTTTGCTAGGTGCATGGTATCTTGTACTGTTTGGATAAGTTTGAGCTATGGAATTAATGACTCTTGGTCTTCATGAATCAGAGGCGGGCTGCAACTAGAGTTGGGTTGGTTCACAGGCACTCACTTGGCAAATATTTGGTTTACTATCATCCCAGTGACATTTCTGGGTGGATGGAGGTGGGGGACCCAATACTTTCTTGAAGGAGAAAATTATTACTTTTTCATTTTCACTTGTTGACCTGCAGGCCATTGAAAAGTTGGAGCCTTTTTTAAAAAAATATTTATTTATTTGACTGTGCCAGGTCTTAGTTGCAGCACATGGGATCTTTTAGTTATGGCATGTGAGATCTTTAGTTGCAGCCTGCAAACTCTTAGTTGTGGCATGTGGGATCTAGTTCCCAGACCAGGGATTGAGCCCAGATCCTTTGCATTGGGAGCGTGGAGTCTTAGCCACTGGACCACCAGGGAAGTCCAAAAAGTTGGAGCCTTAATATTGTCTTTCCTCTCCCTTGTGATTTCAGGCATGGGTGAAAGCAGAATTCTTCCTGCATTTTTCCTTCTTGTGTTGACTTGGTTGTGTACCACCTGTCCTTCCTGTATGGGCTTGGAAGCTCTCGAAGACTTATTCTTCTTTCCTTTAATATGATTAACTTTGTGGCTCCCCACTGCATACTGTCCACAGTACATGGCATACAGGGCCCTTCTCAGGTTGGCTCAGCTGTTCTACCAGCCTTACCTCCTGCTATTCCCTACCTAATACTCTAACTCAGCCACATTGGATGCTCTGCTGTCTGGTGAACACACCAGGTACTTTATAGTTTGCATGGCTTTGTTCACACGAGCCTGACCATTGACTGCTCTCTCCCCAGCACATACCTCTCCATTTTAGAAATAACTGTCAACTGCCAAAGCCCTGACTGGTTTTTCCCTCTAAACCCCAGGAAAAAATAGGAACTCTTTCCTGTTCTCCCATGTCCTTCTTCACACAGTAGAGAGCATTTCCACACCGTAGTGTAGTTGGTTATATTTGTCATCTCCGATGGGTGGTGAATCCCTCACGTCTTACTCATTTTCTGTATTTGACTTGGAACTATTGTGTGGCGATAGCAAAGGGGGCAAAATCTTTGGAATCAAAAGATCTAGGATGGAATTTCAACTCTGCTACTTATTAGCTGTGTGACCTTGGTCAAGTTGATTTGCTTTTCTTTGTCTCTGTAATTGCATTTGTGAAATGGGGATAAGAGTACCGATGCAAAACACCTAATATCATGCCAGGGATATTGTAAGCCACGAATATACTTGTGGAATTGAAGCAAATGTGTCCTTTGATGAGAGGAATTTTCCTTCTGAAAATTACCAGTTCATAGCACACTTTCCCCATCACTCTTAGGATTTCCATGTAGCCTCAGGAGCCTCAAGATCTGAGTTCTCCCAGGAAGCCTTGCTAACTACTGCAGTCCTCTGACCTCCTGTAGCATCAATTCACTGTCTGTGTGATAATAAAGATCCTGGAACATTATTGCCTGGACTTGTTAATATTTGCGTAATACTTATATATCTTCTCATCTAGATTGTAATCGTCTTAAGAGTAGGATCTATATATCTTTTTTTTTTTTTTTTTTTTGGTGGTATGCGAGCCTCTCACTGTTGTGGCCTCTCCTGTTGGGGCGGACAGGCTCCCGACGCGCAGGCGCAG
>NC_041233.1:59809222-59874556 GCF_002837175.3 Physeter macrocephalus
TTTTTTTTTTTTTTTTTTTTTGGTGGTATGCGAGCCTCTCACTGTTGTGACCTCTCCTGTTGTGGAGCACAGGCTCCGGACGCACAGGCTCAGCGGCCACGGCTCACGGGGCCAGCCGCTCCACGGCACGTGGGATCTTCCCAGACCAGGGCACGAACCGGTGTCCCCTGCATCGGCAGGCAGACTCTCAACCACTGCGCCACCAGGGAAGCCCTATATATCTTTTTATACTTTAACGTCTCTTCTGTTCCATCAAGATGTTTTATATGATAGACCCTTGGTTGCTATCTTTATTAATTTAAGTGTTGCTTGTAATAGGCTTTCTCTCTGCAGTTGATATGCTGGTGGTGTTAGGACCGTTATAGGAGCTGGTACATACAGAGCTGCCCTCACCCAACCCCCCACCATGCTGCTCCCCACATCCTTCTCTGCACTATTTGTGAATTTTCCCCATGTTTAGCTGGTAAGAGAACTGCTGCTGAGCTGATACCTGCTGAATACCGATGAAGTCCCTGCTATACTTATATAGAAAAATGATGGAAATCCCTCAAGAGCACAACTCATAGAATAAAACATGATCACCTTAATGTGCACTGTGGTTTCTTTACAGGCCGCATGTGTGTGTGTGTGTGTGTGTGTGTGTGTGAGGCTTGCTTTGCTTGTGAGGATGATCAAACCATGCTAAATGAAACATCACAGGGAAGTATAAGAAGCACACTGTCCATCTAAATCTGGGCCCTGCCGTCCTGGTTTGTGCTGTTACAGAGCGAAATTGGTCTTTCACTCTTTGTCAGGCGGAGCTGCAGAAGCTGAGACAACAAGCGCTGGAGACCAAACACTTCATTGAAAAGCAGGAAGCTGAAGAGAGAAAACTCCTGCGAATCATTGCCGAGGCTGATGGGGAGAGGCTAAGACAGAAGAAGGAGTTAGACCAGGTAAGAACATCTCCTCAGCAGACCCGCAGACCTTATCAGCAGACACAACTGTTTGATGCAACTCTTCACAAAGCCTCATTCTTTTCTAAGCTCTTCCCTTCAGTCTATCAGAAGAACAGCCCCAGAGGCCCACCTTCTGTTGATTAATTATGAAATATTCATTCATTTATTCAGCTCCTATTTATGAGCACTTACTATGTGTCAGCCACTCCTCTAGGCTCTGGGGAATACACTGACCCACAAGAAAAAAAGGTCCCTGTCCTCAGGGAGCTTACATTCCAGCATAATATAACTGCTCATGTATAATTACAGTGAATAATTACATAATTTGGGGGTTAGAAAGTTAAATGCTTTCAGAGATCTGGCAGGTTAAAAAAAAGAGACATTGGCTAATGCAAGACAGTAAGGAATAGTAGAATTTGGCAAGAGCTAGCTCACCCTAAAGGCATTCAAATTTAAACACTTATAATGTGTTGGAGAAAACCAACCAAGCAAACACGCATGGGCCAAGGATTATTGGATTATTATTATTATGGATTATTTGTTGTACTCTTTCCAACAAGGCTGCCAACTCTCATGGGAGGAGTCCAGTGTTGGTTGTCTAGCAGGCTATTTCCAGGGCCTCACCCACTGGGTGCCTAGCACATGTGGCCATTGGATGGGTGTTCATTGACAGACTGAATGTTGCTGCCATGATGAAACGTGGGACTTTTTGTCCCCTGGTGGCCATGCCCTTCCCTACCTTTCTAGGTCATCAGCGAGAGAGATATCCTTGGGTCACAGCTAGTCCGGCGCAATGATGAGTTGGCTTTGCTCTACGAGAAGATCAAGATCCAGCAGTCCGTGCTGAATAAAGGCGAGAGCCAGTACAACCAGAGGTTGGAGGACATGAGAATCCTCAAACTTGAGATCAAGAAGCTTCGCTGGGAAAAGGGGATTCTTGCCAGGAGTGTGGCTAATGTTGACGAACTCAGGTAATAGAAGACCCCCTGGGAGCTGAGCACACAGCACTCTGTGGGGAGCTCCTGAAATGACCTTGTGTTCCTCCTGTTGGTCATTGAAGGTCTTTATCAAGTTGCATAAAATATTTTTTTTATGTTGAAATGATTAGCAGATAATGAGAACAACTTTTCCATAATCCAGAATCTATATCGTGCCCATTCTATGTCACAAAAAAATGAACTGGTTTCCTTTCAGGGGAACATAAGCAAGTGCAAAAGAATTTTTTGAAAACTTTATTCTGGATTTAGAAAAAGAAATTTCAAGTCAAATCATAACCACAAACTGGTTAGAACTCAGAAAAATATTCTCCCAATGAGCTCTTTAGAATTTCTTTAATAAGGCAGTATGCAAGAAATGGAGCATCAATATTTAAATTGAATCCTGGTAACGTCTGCACGTCTTTTTCTTGGAATTACATACAGAATGAAAAGAGGGGAAAAATTTAATTTTACACTGTTTGAAAACTGTGTTTCCTTAGAAGGCAGCCAGATTTTACATCTCACTCTTGATTTATCTTCTGCAGCTTTCATTTGAGCTTAGTGCGCCTTCTCTTTCCTTTAAATCTTACATTATACAAGATCTACTTTCCCTTTGGGAAAACATCACCATGTTTTATATAGGCAATTGCAGGAAACTAAATAATAGGTTTGGTGTTTTCTCAGTAGCTATCTTATTCTCCACAGACTTGTAGATGAACAGTATCCTTGGCCACTTTGGGACAAGGACACAGTTTGGATCTACTTCTTAAATTAATTGAATTAGATAGTTTTGATATTTAAATGCAGTGAATATGTTCAGGAATAGCAAGGGAAGTTGCCACCATCAAGGATAGATCAATACTCTTTTTTTTCTTTTAAAGAGTTGCTCATATTTCAGACGATGAAAGTAGTACAGATTCATTGTAGAAAACATGGGGCATGCAGAAAAAATAAGAAGACGCGATTAGAAAATCTCTCATAAGTTTACTATCCAGAGATGCTGCCATGGATATTTTGGAGACAAATGGATTCATTCTAAGTAGCTATTGAATGATCTCCAGGACCATCACTAAACTTTCCAGCCACGTGTTATTTTCATTATATATGCAAAGGACCGAATTCTACCCATTCTCAGTCAACATTGCTGGTTTGTTGATAATCGATTTTACCTTTTTTTATAATGGGAAGACAATAAAAATATTGGAGGCAAGCAGGCATGAATTCCAATCTCAGACTTGTCACCTACAAGCTGTGCGACCTTGGGCAAATCACTTGTCTGAGCTTAAGACTTGCAGTTAAAATTAAACACGAAAAGGAACGTAATATGCCTAGCACAGAGTCTGGTACAAAAGAAGCCATCAATAATAGTAGCTAATACTCTTGCCCTTCGCTGCTGATGACACTCTAGAAAATCGTAGTGTTAAAAATATGGTTTTAATTCTAAGCAGCTTGAGCTCCCTGTTGAGTGAACATTATGCAGTTAATTCTAATGGTTTGTCTTGCTAATGAGGGGAAGTTGTATTATTGGTTTAAATGAAGCAATTAAGTAAAAGAGATGGCTTAGTATTAGTAATCTGCACACACGCAGCAGATGAGGACAGATAATAATATCCTCTTGCCCGTGTCAACGCGAGTGCTTGCCTCTTCTCCACCTCCCAACAGAGCTTCTCTTTCAATAGGGTGGCAGCCAGCTCACTGGGTACTGTGGATGGCTGTAGCACGTTACCTGTTAACTAGAGATTCCTACAGATTTTAGAAGTATGTTTGAGCCAGAGCTAGTTCTTCAGGACTTTTTCAGCCATCTGTGTAGTTGCGGAACATGAGAGAAAAGATCATTCCTAATTTGGTGTTTTTCAATGCTGGCTGCACATTAGAATTACCAGCAAGACTTAAAAAAATCTATGACACCCAAGCTGCATGCTAGACCAATTAAAGCAGAATCCCTTTGGGGGTTGGGTCTAGGCAAAGGTATGTTGTTAAAGTTCCCCAGGTGATTCCAGTATGCCATCAGGGTGGTGATGCACTGCCCTAATCGATGTCAGGTTCTCACCTGAGCCTCAATCTCTTGCATTCAGATGCCATACCTCATGGTGGAATGTGGCTTGTTTTCTTCTGCTACTGTAGGAGACGTTTAGACGCATTGAACAATATATTGAAATCCTCATAATTTACCTCCTCCCTGTTCTTTCCATATACTTCTAAAATTCCTTGGGTATCCAGAATCATAATTCTGAAGCTCTGGTACTTTTTTTTTGGTAAAGCTAAAGCTGAAGTTTGCACTGCAAGAATTGATATCATCTGTGTCTTGTGCAGATTAGGAGGCTAGTCTCAGTGGTCCTGAAGTCTCTCTAATCCCAGCTTTTTGTATAAGATATAGTGGGCATGTAAAGGATATTCAAATGGGTGGAGAACTTCTTTGCAAAAGAAAGTTTGTCTTATTCAGGCAGGAGCTTTTTCACACGCAAAGGGAATTCCTGAAGGAGAGGACAAGATGCCGAGCCCTGGAGGAGGAACTGGAGAACCCCATGAATGTGCACAGATGGAGAAAGCTAGAGGTATCATTCCGGAGAGCCTTCCTCCCACCCCCAAACCTCCTTCTAACCTGCTTGTCTTCTTACCTAAAGCACAATAAGAAGCATGGTTTTATTGAATGCTATGCCATTGTCACCTAAAATGCAAGGCTAGATCAAATGTAAATTGGATTGTTCCAGATTTGGGTTTTGTTTTTAAAAGTCTTGGACAAAATCCTTTCTGCCTAAAGAAGACCCAGTGAAAGCTGTGAACTGGCCTCACCAATTGACATTGATTATTATTATTTTTTGTTGTTGTTTAAGCAGTTTTTGGTCAACCAGCTATTTTGCCACTACCTGTTTGTCTTGGATGGTTAATTGCCTTCAGCTGCGCCGGCTACCAGCGTCTTCGCCATCTTTCAATTGGCCTTTGCACCCTTTTATTTCCCAAAGAAAATAGGGCTTTTGTGAACTTGCCCTCTTTTCAAAGAACTAGCATTGTGTTAGTCAAACTCCTCCTTCTAGGATCTGGGAACACAGCCAAAGTCCCATTGGTAGGTGATGGATAATAAACCTCATATTTTATCTTATGACCTCCTGATAGACATTTCCACCAGCAGATAACAGTAATAGACAAGCTCTGCTTATTCAAGAAAAAGATGCCCATCTCCTTTAGTTGTACCCAGCAATGTGGGTGCCAGAAGGGGCTTTGACTAAGTGAACAGTTAGGGTGTTGAGAGAATAGAAGTATGTGATATAAGAAAGAGCAGGGCAAGGGGGAAAAACAGCCAAGTAGGTTTTTGTTTTCCATTTTCATTTTTTCCTTTAAATGAAGAAAGCATTAAGGATAATGCATTATAAATTGTTATGTAAACATGAGGCCTGAGTTTTAAAGACATCCAGTCTTGCCAAGTGAATGTGTGCCAAATCTACTTCCAAAGTATGGATATCGGTTGGCACTGCTTAGTATTTCTTAAGCAAAGTCATAGTCAATGGAATATCTCCCGCCACCTCTTTTGTGGTATGCGGGCCTCCCTCTGTTGTGGCCTCTCCCGTTGCGGAGCACAGGCTCCGAACGCGCAGGCTCAGCGGCCATGGCTCACGGGCCCAGCCGCTCTGCGGCATGTGGGATCCTCCCAGACCGGGGCGCGAACCCGGTTCCCCTGCATCGGCAGGCGGACGCGCAACCACTGCGCCACCAGGGAAGCCCTCCCGCCACCTCTTTTGGACCCTCATTTATTCCTCTTCAAATGCCAAGAGTGGGGTAGCTTACTAAATAACAATAACATGGATGCGTCTGGGGAAGTGGAGCTGAAAATTTAATTTAATTTAATTAATTTATTTTTGTGGTAGCTTTGGTTGTTGCACAACTTTTTTTTTTAATTGGAGTACAGTTGATTAACAATGTTGTGTTAGTTTCAGGTGTACAGCAAAGTGATTCAGTTATACATATACATGTACCTATTCTTTTTCTAAGGAGCGGAAAATTTTAAATTCATTTACTGTCACATTAGTTTATTCCATGTGTTTTCAAGCGGATCTTTAAAGTTTCCAATTCCATGTCAATGTCTATTAAAAAAAAATTAGAAAATAGAGACTCTGGGAGGTAGTTGAAAATATTTAGCTGCTAGATTAATTCAGAATGTCAGTACAGTTGAAAGTAAAGCTTTGGTTCAACGTCTAGAGGACAAATTATCAACGTATAACTGTAGATCTTGTTTGAATTGTACACAGATAGCTATTGAAGGCGCATCAGAGCCTTACGGATTGATAATGCTGTTTGAGAGCTAAATGCCATGGTCCTGTTCTGCTGCCAATTATTAGCAGATGTCCACATCCTAGAAACTTTCCCCATCATAGGCTGTAATGAATCTTCTTGTTGACAATTACGCAAGGAGAATCCTGAGACCGAATGAATTAGGGAACCCTGTCTCATTCCTATGGAAACAGAAATGATGGTAGGGAAAACCTCAGAGCATAGTAATTAAGAAGCCCAGGCTTTGGAACCAGGCATATCTGGGCTTGAATCCAGCTCTGACCTTTATCGGTGTGGGTAAATGACCTCCTCTGAGCCTCAGTTGCCTTATCTGTAAAATGGGAAGATAGTACTGTCTAGTAGGGCTGTCATGTGACTAAAATTTGATAATGTATGAAAAACACTTAGCATAGTGTCCAGATGGTGGCAGAGAACCAGGTATCTGGCCCAGGAGCTACCATTATTGCTGCTGTTGTTATTATTTCCCCTGGTGGAATAAACATACTCACTTTCCATTTATTGGCTAACTAGAGCCAAACATCAGTCTGTTTTGATGACTGTCTCATCAGTTGTACTTTTTATGTTTATTTTTTTGGTTCTAATTCTTTCTGTATTGGGTCTACATCTTTGCAATAGATTTTAACAGAACAATAATTATTTTACATAGGGACCTCATTGCTTTGAAACTGATAATTTCAGCTGCTTTATTTTGTTCCCCTTGAGTAGGCCAGTGACCCCAGTACCTTTGAGCTGATACAGAAAATTCATACCCTGCAGAAGCGTCTCATCAGCAAGACAGAAGAGGTGGTTGAAAAAGAGCTGCTCCTTCAGGTAGCATTTCCATTGTCTGTACGCATCGAACAAGTATATTTTCTTAGCACCATCATCTCCAGGACAATGTTTTTAGAATTAGTTATTTGGCAGTGTTGCATGCCCCATTTTTAACTGTAGATGGCAACAGGGACTCACACACAGAGAACAAACAATCTGATTAATTGGTCTTTTATGCTGCCATCACTGATATTTCAAGAATTCTAGAAAATTAAGTTCAAGGCTACACTTACTGCATTGGGTAATGTGAGCTCCCCGCTGCCCTGCAGTTTTATTCGTTAGATTCTTTTAAATACTTTTCTTCATATCTTCATATAATATAAAATGCCATGATTCTGACTTTGAAAACTAGCTTTCACATAGAGCACAAATGTCCTCTTGAAGGTTCGTGAGAGTGAAATGGAAGGAAAGGTATCTTTTTGAGGATTTTATGCAGTAAGTTATTCTGGAGCAATTAACAGTGGTAACAGCCTTGTGGGCCTGTATCTTTGCAAGTACCAGTTGTCACCACCATCATTTTCTTCATCACCATTATCATCATCGTGCCAGATACTGTGCTGGTGGCTTTATCTCCTTGTCTCAATTCCTCTTCACAGTTCTGGGGTTAGGGGTTGCCATCCCCAATCCGCAGATGAGGAAGATGAACCTCAGGAGTTTGGTGTGGATAAAGAATGTAAGCTCTGGTGTTAGGTGGCCTGGGTTGGAATCCTGCCTCTGCCAAAATCTGTGGCTGTGTGAGGGTAACTTCTCTGCACCTGAGGTTCTTGATCTGTATTATGGGACAATATAGAACCTATGAAAAGGGATGTTGTTGGGACATTAAGAGCGTGCAAGACGAATGGCTCAGGATCCCCATCTTTGACATCATACCTTGTCCTATTTCGTGCACTCACACAGATGCTCCTGGGCTGCCTGGGTCCTAACTCCCCAGATGTGGGGAGATAGCTCCTATACTTTGCTCCTGGCCCATATCCCTCATTTCTGAGGGCACTCCAGTGTGGGGAAAGCCTGTAATTCTCCACGGTAATAAAATTAACCAGCACTAGGTAGAGAATTCTAGGATATAAGGCTACTTGTACCCAGTAGTGTAACCATTTAACTTCAGTAGCTCCCTACGAAACTGAGTAATTCAGTGAAAGGAAGAGCATGGCTTCACTCTACAGGCAGCACAGAAACGAGCACGTAATTGTGCCAAAAGAATTCATTTATCCCCCTTCATTTTAGCTGCCCTCAGTCATAGTCTCAGGTTTCATCACTCTCGTTCAGTCCCCACACGGGGAAAGCATGACACCTCAATGTCCTCGGTCACCGTTTATCATGTACCAACAACAGTAGCTCCCTCTTTTGCCTGGGCCCTCCGTGTGGCTGGCCTCATGCAAGGTCTGTGTCTCTGTTCATTGTTTTCTCTGCAGTCAATGAGATCTGAACATGGGATGTGTGTTGGATGACATTAAGAAATTAGTGTTGATTATATAAGGTGTGGTAGGAGTGTTATGGTTGTTTTGTAAAAAAAAAAAAAAAAGCCTTTTTATAAGAGAGATGTATTGAAGTATTTACAAATGAAATGATACATAGTCTGGGGTTTATTTTAGAATTTTCCAGCAAAGAAATGAAAAAAGGGGGAAGGGATCGGAGACACATGGATATGCAGATGGAGGATCGATGAAATAAAATTGGCAAAATGTTAAAAATAAAAGGCATGTTGAAAGGAGGATTGAAAGAGCTTAGCATTATGCTTGGCAAATAAATGACCAATTATTCTTATTATTTCTAATTCCAAAGCCCATAATATTAACCATACTTTGGGTTCATTCTGTTCTTTTTCTACCTGGTTAAGGTTGGTGCTCAGCTCATTAATGTTCAGCCTACTTTTCTAATATAAATAAGCATTTACAGGTACAAAATGTCCTTGAAAAACTTTCGTTTCTTCCCACAGGTTTTAAAACATGGTATTTTCATTTTCATCTAGTCCTAAATATTTTCTATTTTCAAAATTATTTCTATTTTGAGAGTAAGTCTTTAAAAATATCCACTATTTCTTCTATTATAATTAAAAGTACAAAATTAAATTTCTAAAAATATAGGTATTTAAGTTATCTTTTAGTTATTGATTTCTCACTTTTTGCATTGTGATCTGTATTATACTGATTCTTTGGAATTCATTGAGACTTGTTTTGTGACCAGCTAAATAGTCAGTTTTATTTATTTATTTTTAACCAGCTTTTAGTTTTATTGATCTTTGCTGTTGTTTTCTTTGTTTCTATTTCATTTATTTCTGCTCTGATCTTTATGATTTCTTTTCTTCTGCTAACTTTGGGTTTTGTTTGTTCTTCTTTCTCTAGTTCCTTTAGGTTTAAGGTTAGATTGTTTATTTGAGATTTTTCTTGTTTCCTGAGGTAGGCTTGTATAGCCCTAAACTTCCCTCTTAGAACTGCTTTTGCTGCATTCCATAGGTTTTGGATCTTGGTGTTTTCATTGTCATTTGTCTCTAGGTATGTTTTGATTTCCTCTTTGATTTCTTCAGTGATCTTTTGGTTATTTAGTGATGTATTGTTTAGCCTCCATGTGTTTGTGTTTTTTATGTTTTTTTCCCTGTAATTGATTTCTAATCTCATAGCACTGTGGTCAGAAAAGACGCTTGGTATGATTTCAGTTTTCTTAAATTTACTGAGGCTTGATTTGTGACCCAAGATGTGACCTATCCTGGAGAGTGTTCTGTGCGCATTTGAGAAGAAAGTGTAATCTGCTGTTTTCGGATGGAATGTCCTATAAATATCAATTAACTCTGTCTTGCCTTATGTATTGAGGTGCTCCTATGTTGGGTGCATATATATTTATAATTGTTATATCTTCTTCTTGGATTGATCCCTTGATCATTATGTAGTGTCCTTCCTTGTCTCTTGTAACATTCTTTATTTTAAAGTCTATTTTATCTGCTATGAGTATTGCTACTCCAGCTTTCTTTTGATTTCCGTTTGCATGGAATATCTTTTTCCATCCCCTCACTTTCAGTCTGAATGTGTCCCTAGGTCTGAAGTGGGTCTCTTGTAGACAGCATATATATATGGGTCTTGTTTTTGTATCCATTCAGGGAGGCTGTGTCTTTTGGTTGGCACATTTAATCCATTCATGTTTAAGGTAATTATCTATATGTATGTTCCTATGACCATTTTCTTAATTGTTTTGGGTTTGTTTTTGTAGGCCCTTTTCTTCTCTTGTGTTTCCCGCTTAGAGAAGTTCCTTTAGCATTTGTTGTAGAGCTGGTTTGGCGGTGCTGAATTCTCTTAGCTTTTGCTTGTCTGTAAAGCTTTTGATTTCTCCATCGAATATGAATGAGATCCTTGCTGGGTAGAGTAATCTTGGTTGTGGGGGGTTCTTCCCTTTCATAACTTTAAGTATATCATGCCACTCACTCCCTTCTGGCTTGTAGAGTTTCTGTTGAGAAATGAGCTGTTCACCTTATGGGAGTTCCCTTGTATGTTATTTTTCGTTTTTCTCTTGCTGCTTTCCATAATTTTTCTTTGTCTTTAATTTTTGCCAATTTGATTACTATGTATCTTCGCATGTTTCTCCTTAGGTTTATCCTGTATGGGACTCCCTGAGCTTCCTGGACTTGGGTGGCTATTTCCTTTCCCATGTTAGTGAAGTTTTCGACTATAATCTCTTCACATATTTTCTTGGGTCCTTTATCTCTCTCTTCTCCTTCTGGGACCCGTATCATGTGAATGTTGTTGCGTTTAATGTTGTCCCAGAGGTCTCTTAGGCTGTCTTCATTACTTTTCATTCTTTTTTCTTTATTCTGTTCCACAGCAGTGAATTCCACCATTCTGTCTTTCGGGTCCCTTCTCCATTCTTCTGTGTTTGTTCTTTAATTCTTCTAGGTATTTGTTAAACATTTCTTGTATCTTCTCAATCTTTGCCTCCATTCTTTTTCTGAGGTCCTGGATCATCTTCACTATCATTATTCTGAATTCTTTTTCTGGAAGGTTGCCTATCTCCACTTCATTTAGTTGTTTTTCTGGGGTTTTATCTTGTTCCTTCATCTAGTACATAGCCCTCTGCCTTTTCATCTTGTCTATCTTTCTGTGAATGTGGTTTTTGTTCCACAGGCTGCAGAATTGTAGTTCTTCTTGCTTCTGCTGATGGTCAGTTTTTATAACCAGTGCCTAGGTGCTTGAAAAAGATATGTATTCTCCAAATGTTCAAGATTCGGGAGTCTATATGATGTTCGTCAGACCAGTCTTGTTAATTGCATTGTCCAAATCTATATCTTTCCTAATTTTTTTGTCTACCTAATTACAGAAAAAAGTTTGGAGATTTGTCTATTTTTCCTTGTAGTTTTTGGCCTTAAGTACATTTTAGATTATGTTCACAAGGTGAGTAAAAGGTTATAGTTAACATTTCTTCGTGGTGAATTGTTCCCTTAATATTATGCAAGAACCCTCCTTAATCCTTAATGCTTTTACTTATAAAATTGTGTGATATTAATATAGCTTTACCAGTTTTTTTTGCATCATTTTTCTGTACTTTTAAACTTTTGGTGTCCTTATATTTCAGTGAGTCTCTTGTAATTAAAAAACCAAAAAATACAAACCTAATCTGATATCTTTGTTTTTTGACTTGTGTGTTTAGTCTGTTCATATTTATTGATAATTTTAGGGTTATTTCTACTTCTTATTTTCTGTTATTTACCCTGATTTGTTTTTTTTTTTTAATGCTCAAAAATAGTGTTCCTGCTTTCTGTTGGACTGAGTTTTCTTTATTCCCTCTTTTTCCCTCCACCGCTCACTTCTCTCTCCTCATTACTCCCTATTCTCCTTTTCCTGGTGTATTTATTTATTTTTGCTGAATAGTTACCACCGCTCAGTGTAATTCCGTCTCTCTCTGATTTCCTTAAAAATTTAACATGCATAGTTGACATCAAGTCTAAACAAATGTAAAGTTGATCAATATCCTTATCCTTCTTACAAACAGTGCAGGGACTTGGAATGTTTTAACTCCAGTTACCTCCTACAGTCCTCCCAGTATTAGTCATCATCATCAGTATTTTACAGAGTCTATGAATTATTTATTCAGATTCACCAGAATATTTACCAGTTCTTTTGTTTTCTGTTTCTTCACCTCTCCAGTTTCTTACCTCTAGGTTCCATCTCCTTCTTCTTGAAGTGTATCCTTTCATAGTTCTTAAAATGACAAATTTTTCTATGACTAACACTCTCTTTTGCTTGTCTGAAAATGTATTTATTTTGGCCTTACTTGTAAATGGTTAAGTTCAAACCCTGTTTTCTACTTGTACTTTGAAGATGTTAGTCCTCTGTGTTAGCTTTTAATGATGCTATTGAGGAGTCTACTGTCAGTCTAATTATTATTGCTCCTTTTTAAGTATCCTGCCCTTTCTTTGTTTGATTGTTAGTTTCTCTTTGTCCTTCGTGTTCTGGAATTTCAGCACAATGCATTTGGTATGAATTTAGTTTTAATTACTATGCTTAGGACTCATTGTGTTTCCTGAATCTGAGGATTCCTGTTGTTAAAAAATAAAATTCAACTGAGTAAATTTTAAAGATATTATTGGATTTTTCCAACAATTCATGAATTGGGCAACATTCCATCTAGCAATTCGAAAGGAACTCTAAAGAGCTGTACAAAATGGAAAACTTTTATAGGCAGAAGGGGGCAGGACAAGGAAGTTACTAGCAAAGAGTGTGTTGTCTCAGGCAAGGTCACCTTCCTTTGGGGTACAGCAGGGGTCTGTCAGGCAGATTTCCTCACTGACCAGGAATGACCAGTGCTGACTGGGTAATTTCAGACTGACCAGTTGAGATTACATTTCTAGGAAAGGCTGAAATTGCAATTGGGTTAGGCATTAAGTCTCAATTTGTTGATGTGGGCTTAACACAAGTGACTGCATTTTGGGCCTTTTGTCTCTTTTTTTAACACTGTGTCTTTGAATAATCTCTCCTTTATCTTTCTATTTTCACTCCTTCTGGAACTCTTATTAGATGTATGTTGGACTTCTTCCCATTCTTTTTTTCTTATCTACTGACCTCTTTGATATTTTTCTTCTCTTTATTTATGGTGTTACATTTTCTCAGCTTTATCTTCTTGTTCACTAAGTCTCTCTTGAGGTGTGCTTATCTGCTAATAGCCAATCCATCAAGATTTTATTTTCAATAATTTAATTTTTATTTTCTAGAGATTCTTTTCCACATATTACTGGTCTCTGTTGATAGTGTCTTGATCTTTTATGTTTTTATTCCTTTATGTCTTCAATTAATTGAAACATTTATTTTATAGTCTTTATCTGATCTATTATTTGAAGGTCTTGGAGGTCTTTCCTATTGTTTGTTTACTGTGACTGCATGTTTTTATTCCTTTATGTCTTCAATTAATTGAAACATTTATTTTATAGTCTTTATCTGATCTATTATTTGAAGGTCTTGGAGGTCTTTCCTATTGTTTACTGTGACTGCTGACTTTCATTCATGGTGGACTTTTTCCATTTGTGTTGGTTTTTGGATTATGAACTCATTTTCAGAAAGGCTTTATTTATGGAACTTGGGAATGGTCCAGGTTAAGGGTATGTCCTTTCATTTGTTTCTGTCATATGCTGTAAGAGATATCACTTGCTTAGGATAATTTTTTATGTTAAATTCTCATTTGGGGGCTTTCTAGACTACCTGGTTGATGTATATTAGAACTCTAAACCCTTATGATAGAAGACCCATGGATACAAATTCTCAGGGTAGGCTTTTTTTTCCCCACACAGAACCCAGGAGAGATAGTTGGATGTCCTTGTGGTCTTCCTGTCCCAGTGGGTGAATTTCTCTTTGTTGTCTCTTTACACTGAGGCTGTAACTCTTTTAAGTCCCTAACTTTATGTGGAGGAGTCTCAGTACTATCTACCCACTTCAGGCAGGCTCAGTATCTCATCTTTTATCTTCTTATGGCCGTTAAACTCCAAGCCCCTTGTTCAGCGAGTCCAGCCATTTGTCCCAGTCAGCCCCCAAGGGAAGCTGCAGTTTCTATTTACTGCTCTAATACGCAGTTCACCCTTTGATTTTGACATTTGAGGATCAAACTACTTGCAAACTCCATTTTGTGATTAAAAGGATGTGTTGTTTTGTTGAGCAAGTCTAATGTTTTGTGGACTTTAGTTTTCAGGTTATTTAGTATGCCATAATGCCATAAACAGAAATTTCTTGTTTATTCTAATCCCTAGTTTTCTCATCCATAAACTGGGACAATAAGTACCCACCCACAGAACTGAGTGGAAGTGCACATGCAGGTTAATCAGAGTGTTTAGTTATCATTAACATTATTGTGATGATTGTTAATATTATTAACCAAAAAGCATTTTTTTCCAGGTCTCCAGAGTTTAATATCCTGCTTCATTCCCCCCTGTCCAGTTTCTCATTTCACCTTTCTTTTGGATGGTTGGGCTGCCCTGGGTCTGCCGTGAGTTTTCTTCCAGAGCTTGCGCATCTGCTGACAAGCAAGCCTGGGTATCTTGGTGAAACCCCGGGTGCTCCACAGGGTTTGACAGTTTCTCAATTTCATCTGTTTTATTAAATTATTAGAGAAGTTCTCTAAACTCACAACAGAACATTTTGCAATTAGGAAGATTTTGGGTTGAATTCTTAGTATCAGAACATTTTAAAAATGATTGTTTAATCTGTTACATGGTGCTGAAGAGCCCCTGTCATTTCCCAGCAGCAGATGTAATGGAAGTCTATTTGCCCCCAATAGACTGTGAGTTCTTTGAGGAAAGGCACTAGTTAATTAATCCTTCTAACCCCAATGCCTGATACAGAACCAGGCATATAATAAGTGCTCAGTAAAGATGGACAGGCTCTTTGCCTGGGCAACTCCTGTTCACCCTTTAGACCTGAGACTAAATGCTCGCTCCTCAGGGGTCCCTCTTAGGTCTCTAGGTTAGGTTTCTTGGTACACGTTCCCATACCTTGACTTTACTTTCATACTACTATCACACTTGTAATTAATGAAATAATTGCAATTGTGTGCTTAGTGACTTTCCTGCTAGACCATAAACTTCACAAAGGCAGTTTCCGTGTCTACGGCAATGATTATTTCTTCCCTTGCAAATATTTACTTAGTGACTGATTAAATGTTGCAAGAACAGTGGTCCTTCAATAAGTGATGTGTCCCACAGTCATTTGAGTTCTGTCTTTGAGCTCTGAGAGGTTATGGGAATTATTGTTCCTGTTGCCTCTGCATTTGTGTTATTAACTTCTAACTTTGCAGGAGCCTGGAATTTACTGTGGTTTACAATGTTGTGTTAGTTTCTGCTATATAACAAAGTGAATCAGCTATACGTATACATATATCCCCATGTCCCCTCCATCTTGCGTTTCCCTCCCACCCTCCCTATCCCACACGAAGCTGATCTCCCTGTGCTATGTGGCTGCTTCCCACTAGCTATCTATTTTACATTTGGTAGTGTATATGTGTCAATGCCACTCTCTCACTTTGTCCCAGCTTTCCCTTCTCCCTCCCCATGTCCTCAGGTCCATTGTCTACATCTGTGTCTTTATTCCTGTCCTGTTCCTAGGTTCTTCAGAACCGTTTTTTTTTTTTTTTTAGATTCCATATATATGTGTTAGCGTACGGTATTTGTTTTTCTCTTTCTGACTTACTTCACTCTGTATGACAGACTCTAGGTCCATCCGCCTCACTACAAATAACTCAGTTTCGTTTCTTTTTATGGCTGAGTAGTATGGAAAGCTGCTTCTTTCTTGGCATCTGGGTCCTGCCCTTTCAAGGTGAACTTTCTCTCTAATTTAATTTTATGACTGGATGCAAGTTTGGTTTACTTAACTGTAAAATGGCTTGAATGATAAGAGGGTTTGGATGGATCTGTGCAAATTATTAGCTGTGCAGGGAGAGCAAACCTCATAGAGCACATTTTTAGATAATTCTTTGGTAGGATCTTCATTTTTCTTGATCTTCTGATTGTCTTACATTTATTGAATGTTTACAATGGGTTAGACCTTGTTCTAAATGCTTTGTGTATGTATTATCTCATTTAATCATTGTCGCACCCCAGTGAGATAAGAGCTATTATCTTTCCCTTCATAGGCAGGAAACATGAGGCACAGAAAAGTTGAGAGACTTGTCCCAAGGCCACACATCTGGCATTTGGTGGAGTTTTGAGTCTAACTGTGGCAGTCTGGCTCCATGGAAAACTAAGTCACTGATTTGATTCATCTGCAGACCACGTTGGTCATTAATGGGGAAAGGTCACATTTCTCACTGCATCTAGAGCCTTGTCACTCTAAGCGTGGTCCTAGGACCAGTGGCATTGGCATCACCTGACAGCTTTTTAGAAATGCAGAATCGCAGGACCTCCCCAGGCCTTAATAAATCATAACCAGCATTATAACAAAATTCCTAGGCATTCAGGATACTGGTTCAGAAAGAGAAGCACTGAGGCACCTTTCTTAGCTCCAAAGCAAGAGCCGTGGCTCAGGAAGGAACCCCACGACTCTTGGTTACTACATGCATGGCCTTGCCTAGTTATCTACCCTTCTTATATTTTGGTCTCCTTCTCTGAAACTTGGAGCTCATGATCTTGTCAGCATCCTTTTGTTGTTGTGAAGATGAAGGGAAAGAACTGCGTAGAGCACTTAGCAGATGCCAGGGGGCACGAGAATTGGCCAGTGCTCAAGAAATATCTTTACATCTGGTCCTCCATATTTGTGGGTTCCACATCCGTGGATTCAACCAACTGCAGATCAAAAATATTTTTTAAAATTCCAGAAAGTTCCAAAAAGCAAAAGTTGAATTTGCCACATGCTGGCAACTATTTACGTAGCATTCACATTGTATTAGGTGTTATAAGTAATCTAGAGACTATTTAAAGTATATGAGAGGATGTGTGTAGGTTCGGTGCAAATACTATGGCATTTTATATAAGGGAATTGAGCATCCGTGGATTTTGGTATCTGTGTGGGGTCCTGGAACCAACCTCCCACGGATACCGAGGGATGACTGTATTTCTGGGTTGGAGCATACTAACCTGACACTTCAGTCCTCAGCTTTTGAATTCCAAGGACTGAGATCTGGGAGGAAACTGACAAATGAGTGCACCCGGGGTTTGAGGCATGTTTTAGGACTCCATAAACTCTTGAAGGCTACTGATGTTAGTATGAAAAGTCTAGAATGTTTCTTTGTTAATAGAGGCATGAGGATCCTTGATCCTATTTGATAGTAGCCTGGATGCATTTGGCAGAAGCTGCGGAGAGTTTTGAAGAGTGGAGGAAAATGACAGTAACAGCTCACACTTACTGCCTGCTGCGAGCATTTGCAGCAACTCTGTGCTAAAACATTTTGCTTTCATTGTATCCATAGGAAACCCAGTTGAGGTTGAGGCTGTTATTGTTTCCATTTTACAGAGGAGGAAACTGAGGCTTGGAAACAAAACTTGCCCAAGATTTTATGGCTAAGAAATTTCAGAGCTGCAATTATAAACCAGGGTTTAGTAAGCTATGGCCTGTAGTAGGCCATATCTGGCTCACCACCTGTTTTTATATGGCCCACAGTAAGAATAGTATTTATATACTTAAGGGATTAGAAAAAAAATCAAAAGAATAATATCTTGTGACATGTAAAAATGATATGAAATTCAAATTTCAGTGTCCATAAATCAAGCTTTCTTGGTGCACAGCCATGCTTATCCACTCATCTATTGTACATGACTCCTTTTATGCTGCAACAGCAGAGTTGTGTAGTTGTGACAGAGACTGTATGGCCCACAACGTCCACAGGACTTACTGTCTGGCCTTTTATAGGAAGGGTTTCCTGCCTCCTCTTCGAAACCTTTGTCACTGGAATCCAGAACAGAGCCTCTCACCACTGTTCTTTGGTGCCTCCCCATAAAGCCACTAAGCATCTCATTTCCATGACCACTTTCTCTCCCAAATTCCAAAGTAATTATAAAATTATTAATGCACCGCCTTAAGATACGGAAGGTGAATTCTAACATCATGTCCCAGTCGCTGGTGGTGTGATGGACACCAACCACAGTTCTTGCCCATTCTGTTCGAGGATAGCTAAGTGGCCATGCTCCCCAAACAGAGCTGAAGTTGTTGAAGATGTTCCCGCCCTAGAGAGACAGAGGGACTGGAAGGCACAGTGTAAGCTGAAGCTGTTGACCAGAAGCCCATCTGCAGGCTTTCGTTCTGGTCTAAAATCAAAGGGAAGAAGAATGAGGTGAGAGGGGATTACCTCCTGGAGAGCCTTGCTGTCCTCACCAGAGAATATATAACGTGTTGGGAATGGTGGCAGTGGCTTCTTGCCCAGAGTGTTCCTGGTGGGCTGCTGCTCCCCTGCCACCTCTTCCAGGAATCCCGGAGGATTCCTGCTGTCCTGCACATGCTCTTCCATGTCAGGGAGGATGGAAGGAGCAATTGGAGATGGGTTGTTCAGAAAACAAGCTGCTAATGCTGGCCCGACACAGAGATGCACACACATCCGTGTGGGCTGCCTGCGGGGCACCAGATACCTCTATCCACCTGGTCTGTCTGAGTCAGCCTCAGTGTGAGCGCTTAGAGAGGGTGGCACCTCACTCATGATCTTAGAGCACCACAGCAACCATTAGTGTCTGATGGGCACATTATCAAAGTGCCTTCCGTATATTGTATCTCAGTTGTTCCCACATGTTCGACTGGGGATTGGGAAACTCTGTATGTTTCCAAACAAATATTCTTTGGTTTGTAATGAAAGAGCACAATGTGTAGCATAAAGCCAATTTTACTTTTTAGTTTTGGGGACCTCTCTTTTTCCCTTGTCCTTCTTTCTTGCCTTTGGAGATGTAAGATGTTATTTTTTGAAATGGCATTCTCTTATTTTTTTGTGCATTCCTGTCTTTTTTAAAATTAATTTTTATTGGAGTATAGTTACTTTACAATGTTGTGTTAGTTTCTACTGTACAGCGAGATGAATCAGCTATACATATACATATATCCCCTCTGTTTTGGATTTCCTTCCCATTTAGGTCACCCCAGTGCGTTAAGTAGAGTTCCCTGTACTATTCAGTATGTTCTCATTAGTTATCTATTTTATACATAGTATCAATAGTGTATATATGTCAATCCCAATCTCCCAATTCCTCCCACCCCCCTCTTTCCCCCTTGGTACCCATAGCATTCTCACAGCTGACTGGTGGGCTAGACCTTTGATTTGGTTAGGAAGGGTTTTGTTCATGTTATGTGATTTGAAACAAGTGGTTTTTTGAAAGGGGCTGTCTTGATCGTTCCTTCTCCTCACCCCTATTTTCATCTCAGTATTGAGTTAGGGTTGAGGCATTTTAAAGTGTCAGAAATCCAGGGCAAAGCAGGCCTGATTCCGGAGGTTTCATTATCAGAGAACAGACAGACAGTAAGTCTGAGGTAGATACGGAGGCTCTTCCCTTTCCTCATGGGAACACCTTCTATACCCACGAGAAGAAAGGAACTTCTGCCCAACTTCCCACCCATTTCTCCAGCCCCTTCCAAGACTCCTTTCCCTCCCCACCCTCATCCCCCCAAGACCGGAAAGGGAGTCATTGCTCATCTGATTGGTCACAGCCTGAAACTTGGGCCACTTGTTGCTGATGGGCCAGGTCATCATATGTTAAATAGCTCCTGCCCCTGTGCTGAAGCTCTCTTGCTCTTCCAGTTTCTGCGTCAGAGGTCAGCAGGTCAGGGCAAGATCCACCATGTCCACCATCCACCCTAAATCCTCTGTATCTTCGATTAGGTGGATAGGCCTCATTGGGTCTGTTCTGCCTGACCACTAAAGATACGAGAGAGAGAGAGAGAGAGAGAGAGAGAGAGATAGAGAGAGAGAGAGATTAAATCTCTTGGTCCCAACAATTATCCAGCCCAATGGACAAGAGAAGCCTTTCATGGCAGATGGTGTGGGTGATATCAGATAGAAAAGCATAGTGATTAAGAGCTCAGACTCTTGAGCAAATCAGATGTGTGAGTCCAAGGTTACTCATAATACCATGTGACCCCAACCAAGTTACTTTACTTCCCTAAGCCTCAGTTCTTGATTTGTAAAATACAGATTATAATAATACCTTTCATATGAGGTTTTTGTGTAGATTAATCAAGATCATTTGTATCAAGCACATGGCCTCATGCTTGCACTGAATGAATGTTAGCTGCTATTATCATAGATTACACATTGGATGTAGATTTTAGAAGCATTCCCAAACTAGTAGCTTATAAATGGCTTAGTATAACAACTCAGCATTTCATAGGCAAACTCACTTTTGGGAATAATTACATAGACCCACACATTCTTAGGGAAGCCTCTCACGTTCTCTCTGTGGTGACTGGAGCATTAACTGGTGTGCTCATGAAATAGGTTCTGTGATGACCTTGGTATCGGATAGCTTTTGCTGTATAACAAACGAATCCAAAACGTAGTGGCTTAAAACAAAGTCATTTATTAGATTTTGATCCTATCAGTTGGCAATTTAGGCTGGGTTCAGCCAGCCAGTTTTTCTGTTGGGCTTGTCTGGACTCACTTGTGTTTCTGCAGGCAGCCGGCAGGTTGCTAGGAGCTGGTTGACTTAGATGGTATGTAATTCACATGTATGGTGGTTGGTGCTGGCAGCTGGCTGGAGTGATGGGAGTGACAGACCACATGTGTCCACTAGGCTAGCCCAGGTTTATTCTCCTGATGTCAGTCTCAGGGTTTCCAAGAGCAGCAAGAAAGGACAAGCCCCAACATGCAAGTGCTTTTTGAGCCTCCCTTTGTGTCATGACCAAAGCAAGTAACATGGCCAAGCCCAGAGTAAATGTGGAAGAGGACTAAGATCATGAGACATGCAGCCATTATTGCAACAGTGTACCACAGTCTCCTTTCTTCTGTGAATCTGAGGGGAAGTACTTTGCATTTAAGCATTCAAGTGGTATAAGATCTCTTTTTTTTTAATCCTTTGTCAGATACGGTATTTTAATATGCTTGGCATCTGGTCGCTCTCCTTGGATTTTATTGCTGACATGTTTTTCTTTTCTTTAATCTTTTATTCTCTTTATTTGGGAAATTATAGTTTGCTGCAGGACATAGTTCTTTTTATAGGAGAAACAGCTGTGATGTCATAACTGAGCACATTTCCTTAGGGATATGCATTTATCCCCATGCATTTGGAAACATGACCCATAATCCACTTGTTTATTTCTATTTTGGTCTCTGACTTCATATTGAATAAGAGCAAATATGTGAACCAAAAATATGTAAGTTGATAAATTAACCTTTTAAAAATGTTATTTACTATCTTCTTTTGATTTCTAGTTATTGAACTCTAATAGAAGAGGGAATGTTTAAAAAAATTCTTTCTGGGCTTCCCTGGTGGCGCAGTGGTTGAGAATCTGCCTGCCGATGCAGGGGACACGGGTTCGTGACCCGGACCGGGAAGATCCCACATGCCGTGGAGCGGCTGGGCCCGTGAGCCATGGCCGCTGAGCCTGCTCGTCCGGAGCCTGTGCTCCGCAACGGGAGAGGTCACAACAGTGAGAGGCCCGCGTACCGAAAAAAAAAAAAAAAAAAAAAACCACCCAGAAAAAAATTCTTTCTTTTATAAGGGCCAGTTTGAATAAAGTTTCACAAAACCAAGTGATAAGCAGAATAACGTGGGGTTTTGGTGTCAGAAACTATTCAAGTTTTTTTTTTTTTTTGTAAGAGCAGTGTTTAAACAGGATATTTTAAATGCAAAAACAGATAGCAGTAATATGGCTAGTAACTGAAAATGGAAATAAATAGATTACTTAGAGTTCAAACAAAACATTCTCAATAAAGAATTTCTCAGTGGAACATTTAGGTTCTTATTGAATCTGTGCATAATTATATCTTACTCCCCAAACGAAACAGATTTCCAGTGATAAATGTTTCTGGACAGCAGCAGGATTCAATTCAGTTCATTTCAAGATGCAGATTTATTTGTGAAATTAGAAGAAAATAGTTGCCAACGAGAACCCGGGGGAGTCCTATTTTTAGCTGCTATGTTGGTGTTTCACCCAGAAATATCTCAGAGATAGAGGTGCTTCTCACAAGGATGAGAAAAAACTGCAGCTGGAGCAGAAATTAATTTGTATTTATAGTTCAGACACCTACATGAATCCTTAATCTGTTTTTTTTTATGATTTTAGGGGAATTTATAGAATCGTTTAGATTGGAAGAAATCTCCAGTTGGTCATCAAGTTCCCTCTCCTTTTAATGGCAGAACTGATTTTATTATCCTTAAAGCAGCTCTGATAGATGGGTGTCAAGTCTGGCTCATGCATTTAAAAATGTGTATTCCCTACCCTGAGTATATTTAATGTGTAGGAGACAGACCGGGAGCTGCCTGTATGCCCAGGAGACCTTTTCTGAGTTCCTGACACACAGTCTTCTCTGGATCAGATGCCAAATATGTAGCATATTAAGCATTATATTGATGCCGTCAAATCCAGTTTGCTTCAGGCTTCTGACAACTGGAAACATTTTTCCCAATGTGTACAGGGACCCAGGTGTGCTCTCTGCTCTGACATAATAACAGAAGGTCATTCCATCTTGGATCCTTTTGTCCTGCATACCTCCAGGGACCTGCCCTTTCCCCCCCACCTCACCCCACCCCGCCACCCCAGTTAAGACAGCCTGCTTGGAAGACCAATTATGAACCAAAAGGTGTTTTGGGGTATCTCTATTATCTGCAGAAGTTTTTGAGACACAAAGAAATGCAAGATGTGATCCTTACCTGCAAGAAATTTATATTTGAGAAGATTCCTGAGGTATATCTGGGAAGAAATGAGACTGGTCTCTATGAGCAGTGTGTGAAAATCCAGATCATTACTTTATGGTTCCACTTAGTGAAGGATACCCAATTATGCATAATCACATTATGCTGGATACTGACAAAAGTGAGCGCCCAGTTATGCAGTATAGATGCTGTCTAGGACAGTATACAGTATGGTGTTTGCTGTTTAAAACAGCTGTAAGTGCCAAGGGGTAAGAGCAGGGGAGAGTAATAACAACTGGCTCCCTTAAGGACAAAGAAGATGTGATTGGGCTGGACTTTGATGTGTTAAGGTGACTCATCCAGCCATTACCTAAAAATATGAGTTGAGGAAGGATGGAATAGTGGTTGAGAGTGCAGATCTAGTTTTTGAGTCCTCGTTTTACCGGTGGCTGACTTTGTGACCTTGGGTAAGCAACTCACCCTCTCACAGCCCCAGTGACTCCAGTTGTAAAGTGGCGAGAGTAATAGTACCTGGTTGTTCAGTCTGTTGTGAGGATGAAATGAGGTAACTCATTCAAACTGCCCAGGACAGAGCTGGACATGCAGGGTGGTAAGAGCTCACTGCATGTGATGTTGGTGCTTCTGGGGTGGAAAAGGCACTGTGGAGACACAAGGGTGGGGTAATGGAAGGAGTTCCTGAAGGAGGCATATTTGGAAACAAGTGCAAAGGGCACTTTAGGCCAAGGGAAGATGGAGAGTCAAAGTTCTGGGATAGGGGTGAGTACATTTGGGGTGTGGAGATGGGACTGAATAGCAGGGATGCATAACTGGCTAATTTGTGTTGAGGAGTGCCTAGGATAAGTTGGGTGGGGACCAATTATATGGTCTTAGAGACCAAGTACTAGCATTAAACTGGCTCCAGCAGACAACTATGGACTCTAATCGTGATAATGACCACAATTCTCATGGCAACAGTGATGGGCTTTGAATGCCTGTTGTATTATTGTGTGTCCAGTCCTATGACGGGTCCTGTATTTTATATATTATTTTTAATCCTCACAATAATTCCTGTTACTATGCATTAGGCCAGTTTTACAAACAAGGAAACTGAGGCTCAGAGTGATCAAGCAATATGGTCAAGGTCACAGAGCTAACCAGTGGCAGACTTGGGGCTCAAACCCATTCAGTCTGGTGTGAGAGGTGAACCCTGTATTCTAGCCCAGGTTGGTTGGCCTGCCAGGCCTACGTTCTATAGGATATTAACCAGTCAGGGGTGTGACACAGTAAAAGTGATGAGAAGGAAAGACAGAAAGTCCCCAGTCAGGGACTGGGGCTGAAGGAGCCATTAAGAGATGGTTGTAATTTAGGCCCAAGTTACTGAGGATATTGGCAAGGGACAGGTACTAGGGTTGAGGAGAAAGGAGTAAATGCATGAAATCTTTAAAAGGATCAATTTATAGGACTTGGCAATTGAACGTCTGTGCAGGACAAAGGAGAAGAGTCAAAGGTGGCTTTCAGTTTTCCATCCTGTCTGTGACAACTGCCAGGTTGGTGCAGTGGATCACTGCCTTGGGGCCTGTTAACTACATCACACCCACCCTGCTCCTACTCTCCCGCCATTTTCCCACCTCCCCACCCACACACAGAGCTGCCCAGGCTGAAACTTGGACCATGAGACTCTAAATCTTGAACAGAAGGTGAAAATAAAACAGGAAAGAAACCCCATGTCACATAAGGGCTGCAGTTACCGTTACAATAAAACGAGGGACTCTAGTAATTCTTTCCTCCCCACTTTCACTCTTCCTAACTGTGCCTCTGGTGGGCACTGGCAGTTAGAGTGAAAGAAATCTTTCCCCCACTGTGTGTTCCATTTGGTTACTGCTGGCATATTGGGAAGCTGTTGATTTTTGCATGCTTATTTGTATCCAACCCACCACACTAAATAGCTTCTCAGTAAATTTTCTGGGCTTTTTAGGCATATAATCATACGTTCTCTAAGAAATGGTGATTTTCTTCTTCCTTTCCAATAATTATTCAATTTGTTTTTGTTTCCTGACTCATCACTTTGTTTATAATATCGATATTTTAAAAAATTAGTTGGAATAACAAAAATAATGTTGATTTTTTTGAGCATCTGTAGGAAGGATGGATTGTAAATCAGAGAGGCTAAAGATAGAGTGAATGGCCAGGAGGCTACTGCAGTAGAATCATGATGTTATGATGCCCAAGGAAATTGAAAGGAAGGTAATAGTCACGAGAGAAAATGGGCTGGCCTTGTTAATTGTGGCCCGGGCACAAAAGATGACTTTTGGGACTCAAATCCAAAGTCTGGTAATCTAGAAGTCACCGGGAACTTGACTCCATTGTTAATAGAGTTTGAAGTTTACTGCAATCAATTCATCTGAAAAGAGGTGAGAAGATAGAAATTAATTAGAATTCTCAGGTTATAAACTGCTCCAGGAATGTGGATTTAAAAGAAATTAGCCGGTATTTACTTTTCTTCAATATTGCCATGGTCTGATTCTCAATCTACCTAGAGGCGAAACATCACATACTAATTACAATTTATAAATGTTTTTTCCAGTTGACAAAGCCGTTTTCCATATATTGTCTCATTTGGTCTCCAACAACCCTGTGAGATAGATGACAAGAGAAGTATCTAACATTTGCCCAGCAAGTTACAGTTTGCAAAATCCTCCCACCTACACGACCTCATTGAATACTCAACACTCGCTGGTTTCTAATGTGCACCCAAAAGGTTTATCTAATGGTGGTTTTCTACATGCAGACTTTTCTTTCCTGTCTTTGAAAATGAAATTCCCCACGGAGAATGTCCTTCGTTGCCTTGTCCACATGCTGAACCTCTCTTCATTTCTCAAAACCCTGTTTAAGGAGGACATTATCTTTGCTCCTTCCTCACAAGAGAGAGGTAATGGACCGAGGTGGAGTGGAGGGAAGCTGAGCAAAGTAGCTCAGGAAGGGAGGACCCAGCCCTGTGGCCCTTGGGGGAGGCATATGGAGAGGATGGTTGACAAGAAGTCCTCTTGGCAATGCTGAGGGTTATGGAAACTTTGGTGTGGCCTTATCATCTTTGGCTTTCCCCCAAAGTAGAGGCAGTGGAGAATGTTGTGTGAGGGTGTGTAGTGTGCTGTTTAGAGGATGATATTTCATAAGCAAACACACGTACATGCATCTAGAGGCTCCCATTCTGCGGCTCCTGTTACTTCCTTTGATTTTAGGAGAAGGAAAGGGAAAGCTCCTTTGATTGCTTGCAGGATCTTTCAGTGAAATGTGTCCAGTTTTGCAATGGAACTCAGAAGGCATCTCGTAGAGGCCGAGAGAGGAGAGAGTTTCAAAGAGGGGGTAGGTCATCACTGTTGGCATCGTCCAAGAGTAGGACAGAGGGAAGGATGTGGCCACAAGGAAGCCGCCCACTGTTGCCCTTTTAGAGTCCAGTTCTGCGAGGTTGTTGGGCACAGAAGCCTGGCCACCAGGGGCCCAGAAGGGAAGAGACGGTGAGAGAATGGAGGAGGTAGACTTGGGTTACTTGTGTAAGACATTTGGCTGTGAAGGATTGGGGAAAAAGTTTTTTAAAACATACATGTAAACTATTATAAAAAATTCAAAAACATACATATAAACTGTTACAAAAGATTGAAAGAATTTAGAAACACATAGAATAAACCATGCAAGACCTCTGTCCCTTTTCGTTGCATCCCCGAGTGTAATGGAGTGACATGTGCTCTTTCAATCCTTGGTAAACATTTTAGAGAGAAAGGGTGAGATTAATGTGAATGTCAGGCATGAGTGCAGAGAGTAAGCCCAGAAGAAGGAGAGGAGGAGATTCAAGGTAGGCATATGTGTGTGCGTGTGTGTGTGTGGGGGGGTGTAGTATGTGTGATTTTATGTGCATGGGTGTATGTCTACATATGTTTATTCATCCACACGTACTGGGAGAGAGGATGAAGGTGTCCAGCTCTTCATTCAACATGGACAGGAAGGAAGAGAGCATTTATTAGCACTGATGTCTTATGATGAAGATTGGGGTCTCTTAAGACACCTCTGTGTGTTCAGATCAAGTCACCTGCTGAGAGGGAGTGTGACCAAGGTGAAATTGGAGTCCCGAGGAAGGAGGTCAGGAGAGGCTGCTGAGGAGGTGACATCTGGGTGTTCACAAGACATGAAAGTGAGGATTGCTGAGGAGGGGGAGGGAACACGTGACCGTGCACAGCTGGACTTAGTAATGGCCCCACTCTGCACGTCCATACTGCAGTTCCCTCCAGCAGCACTGGTGGCCTGGGAGCTGAGAGACTGGACAGTCGGACAAAGGTCATACTGGGAGTGTGCACGGCAGGCGTGACAGAAGGTTGGGGAGGAGGGAGTTGAGAGTGTAGAGGGCACTTGGAAGTATTTGACTCTGGGGTAGGAGTTGGGGAAGCAAAACAGTAAAGCCAGGAGGAGGCCAATGGGCTGAGTGGAGCGGGAAGGTTGAGTGACTGTAGGTCCCACGGAGGGCAGAGAGTGAAGGAGTGAGAGAAATAATAGGCTAGGAGTCTGCATTCAGCGAGGGGAACATGGAGCTGGAGCATTTTAAAGCCTGCTCTTGGATTAATGACATTCATATTAAACTGGCTATGGAATTTCAGGTATACTATTTCAACTGGATAACAGCAAAAAAAAAAAAAAAAAAAAAAAAATCCAAGGCCTATAGTGGTATATCAGACTCCGTTTCCTGAATTTGTTTATGAAAATTTACTTGTTATTGAAGCATCCCTTAGTGTCATTTCTGAAAATCATTATGTCTCCCAATGGCGTGTATTTGGAGAAGTCTCGATTCGTCTTTAACATAGACTATTACAGATGTTCTCTGACTTGTGAAATCCTTGCATTCTGCAAGGTCTGATACATCCTGAATTTATCCTAAGTAAAAAATGACTCAAG
The DNA here is from genome assembly GCF_002837175.3 of Physeter macrocephalus. Taxonomy (NCBI): domain Eukaryota; kingdom Metazoa; phylum Chordata; class Mammalia; order Artiodactyla; family Physeteridae; genus Physeter; species Physeter macrocephalus. The sequence goes on from NC_041233.1 coordinate 59,836,903, forward strand.
GTACATTTTTGTACCACCCTTCACCTTTTCTTTATAAAATCTGATCTTTTCAGATGTTTAGCTACCTGTTGACCCTTAGAATAGCTTTGACTGGTTTGGACAAGACACCAAATATAAACTTAAATTTTTTCCCCACAGCCTTTCCTTTTTTCTGCCTGCTCGAGAGGGTTCTGGCTTTGCCCTCTCACTGTCAGGCCCTCCTCTGCTCTTGGAGGGAGGTGTCTGTCCTTATCTGAGTAGTTCTCTTGGCTTTTGAGATACATAATCATTGTAACAGTGAAGGATGGATAGACGGGCAGCACATGAACAAAGTTTTTCTAGGAATTGTGAAGTCAAGGATGTGGGAATAGCTGCAGATTATGAGGGAAGGAGGATTTTAAGAACTGATGTAGATAATATAGCCCCTTTATAGTAGTTGATACCAAGGAAGTACTGAAGTTAGTCTGAAATTACTTTTTTAGTAGCTTTCTTTGACCATGGTCCTTCTCTGTGACTGGACCACATAGGTCTCAGTATCAATAGGGCTGCACTAGAATCATCACTTTCCAGTCAAGAATAGACCACAGTAAAAAGAGAGTAACCCCATGACCATTGAAATAACCTGTGCTGGTACAGTGATGATCCACGGGACAACAGAAACATTAGAAGACTGACAACAAAATGTCATTTCGTTATGGCTGTTGTTTTTCATGTTACCTTCTCACCTTATGGTCTTCTTTTTCAAATGAATCTATTTTGTATCACAAAACTTAATACAAAATTTTCCACTTCCTTAAAATTTTATTAAGTGCTTTGTAGAACAATTTGCGTAAGGTCTAATTTTCCAAGTTGGTGGCTGTGCAGCATAATGACCTCATATTTTTTCATCTAGTTTCATGCCATTATTTATATAAAGATGTGGTTGATTTGCATTCAGATTAGGCAAATGTGAAAAGTGAGCATGTTTTTTTCTTCTATAATTTTAGATCTAAAACAACATTGTTTTTCTGTTTCATTGCTGTCCAGTAAAAATGTACTGTGAGTGATATCTGTAACTGTAAATTTTCTAGTAGTCCCAATAACAAGGGAAAAAGAATAAGGTGAGATGAATTTTAATAGTGTGCATTGTTCACTCTTTATCCAAAATATCATTTTAACATGAAATGAATTTTAAAAGTTATTAGTGTGATATTTTACATTTTTGGGATACTAAGACTAGCGTATCAAGTATGTATTCCACATTTACAGCACATATCAATTCAGACTACCCATATTTCAAGTGCTTGATAAGCCACACATGGCGAGTGGCTACCATATTGACTGGCATATATCTGTCTTATGGCCACGATTACTTGAATATCAGCTTGGCTGTTAAATTCTTTCTGATTTGCTGAGTATGTTTATATAGTCTGAATTTGGTGTCAGAGAATTATTTAGTCATTTAGATGAATTATTCATTCATTCTTTTCATTCATTCGTTCACTCATTTTTGTTGATTCATTCATTCATTCGAGTCATACTTTATATCCTAAATTTTAAGAAATATTGCACATGTTATAGAATAAAATAAAAGTGAATTTCTGTATATTCTTGGAAGGTGGGGTAAGCTCCCCTTTTTTTTCATTTGGGGAGAAATGTTAATGCAGAAAAATAGAGTGTAATAGAACAAAAGAACTCACTACCCATCCAGAATGGTAAAGACTAATGTTTTGTTGCATTTTTTAAAGAGGGTTATTATAAAAGGTTTATTACTCAAACAGTGAGGCTTTCTGGGGAGATCAGAGTGGCTGTCAAGCACATCCAAAAATGGCTTGAGAAAGAGCAGGGGCAGGAAACTTAGTTGGGGTTTTTATGGTGGTTGGTGGTAAGGCTGGGGTGCGTGTTTGTTTTTGATTAAAAAATAAATAGAGTAGATCTTTCAGATCGGGTGAATGCCTCTTTGTGCCCCTTCAAAGTCCGATTTTTTTCCCTGCCTTTCCTAGAGGCAACAACTATCATGAATTTGATGTTTATTCCTTCAGTATGTTTGTATGCTTTTATTGCAAATTGATGCATCTACAGACAACATAGAGAATTACTTATATTTATACACGTGGTACTATAGTACAGGTATTATTATTCATTTTGTTCTTTTTTCCCCACTCAACATTATATATATATTCTTAACATCTGTATTGGAGTATAATTGCTTTACAATGGTGTGTTAGTTTCTGCCTTATAGCAAAGTGAATCAGCTATACATATACGTATACATATATCCCCATATCCCCTCCCTCTTGCGTCTCCCTCCCACCCTCCCTGTCCCACCCTTCTAGGTGGTCACAAAGCACCGAGCTGATCTCCCTGTGCTATGTGGCTGCTTCCCACTAGCTAGCTGTTTTACATTTGGTAGTGTATATATGTCCATGCCACTCTCTCCCTTTGTCACAGATTACCCTTGCCCCTCCCTGTGTCCTCAAGTCCATTCTCTACGTCTTTGTCTTTATTCCTGTCCTGCCCCTGTCATACAGAGTGAAGTAAGTCAGAAAGAGAAAAACAAATACCATATGCTAACACATATACATGGAATCTAAAAAAAAAAAAAAAGGTCTGAAGAATCAACATTATATTTTGAGAAATATTCATGAAGATACACGTAGATGCTACAGGTAATTCTGTTGTATATTTCACCATATTTATCTACTATATTTATATTTTTACTATGTTTATTTTTTTACAATGCACATTTAGTTTTTCCCCCAAACTTTCACTACTGTAAACCTATTTCAGTGAGCTTTCTTTTTTTTTTTTTTTTTTTTTTTGGCCGTATGCAGGCCTCTCACTGCTGCGGCCTCTCCCGTTGCGGAGTGCAGGCTCTGGATGCGCAGGCTCAGCGGCCATGGCTCACAGGCCCAGCCGCTCCGGCATGTGGGATCTTCCCGGACCAGGGCACGAACCCGTGTCCCCTGCATCGGCAGGCGGACTCTCAACCACTGCACCACCAGGGAAGCCCTCAGTGAGCTTTCTTGTACAAGCCTCCTTGTACACATAGACGGACATCCCTGTAGATTATGTACCTAGAGGTTGGGGAAGAACTTTCTAAGTGTAATGTCAAAGGCAGAAGTCACAAAAGAAAAGAGTGATAGCTTTGTCTACATAAAGAATTTGAAACATCATCAGTATAGCAGAAAACACTTTAAAAATGGAAAGGCAAAAAAAGAATAAAAAACATTTGCAACAAATATGGCAGAGAAAGGATCAATATCTTTAGTATATAAAGAACTTTTGCAAATCAGTTTGGAAAAGATGATCACCTCAATGAATAATTTGATAGAGACCATAAGCAAGTAATTCACAAAGGAAGAAATACGAATGGCTAATAAACATATAACCGTATGATTAACATTATCAGTAATCAGAGGAATGAAAATTAAAAGAATAACTATTCTTTTTCCTGTCAGATTAGCGAAGTTGAAAAAAGATTGATTATACCTAGTGCTACTGAGAATGTATGGGGTAACAGATACTTTTGTATACTGTAGGTGGAGTTTGAATTGATGTAAACTTTCTAGAAGTGACTTTGGTAGTATGTATTAAAGGTCTTATAATGTGCTAACTCTGACTCATAATTTGTACTTTTTAAGAAATTAATTCAGAGAAAATAAGTCAGTTGTGTATAAATGTTGTACTGAAGATGCTTATTGTAGTGTTATTTATACCATGTATAAATTTAAAGATGGACCAATGATGAATAATGTATCATGAACTGAAGAATATGATTAAATCAACCCAAGGTTAAACAACACTGTGATAACGCCAAGGATGCAGTTAATTGGAAGAAATTGGAAAGTCCTCCTAAGGGAAGTTACTCCTAACAAGGTTGAGCAGGGTCTTGAAGGATGAGAAGGTGTTTGACCAAGGGTGGAGGTGGCAGTAGGGAAAGGGGTTTCTGGAGAAATGAGTGGCCAGTACAAAGGCAAGAAAGCTTAAAAGAGTCTGGTGGATCAGGGAATGACAATGACTTAGCATGATGGGCTCACAGGGAACATGAAGGGGAGCAGAGTAAAGATGGAGCGCTTTCTACTCTGAGCCCATCCTGTGATGTCATGGATCTATTTTTGCTTGGAAGCTTTTTAGATTTAATCACAAAATCTAGGTTACTTGGAGTTATTTCAACTTGAGTATGTAATTCCATGAGAGTATTTCTTGTTTTTAAATTGAATTTGACTTACTCAAAGCTATGCACTTTCTGAAGAATTTTCCAAGTTAGCAAGATTTCCCTGAGCTACCTCTCATTGGCCACGTTTCATGTTTTAGTAACTTCGTTGTGTAGGGTCTTTTATGCAGCAGTTATCACTGTCGATGAACAGCTACACAGCTGCTCTGTTCTCCCCTGATCCCTCACTCCCTCTGGTTTGGCTGAGAGTGGTGGAGGGAGTTTGACAACAGATTGGAAGAAGCCAAGAATTTGCTGGTCCAAGTCTGGAGTCACACTGGCCTGGGTTAGAATCCTTTCTCTGTAAATCATAGGTGTGTGATCTTGTGCAGGTTACTTAGCCTCGCTGAGCCTCAGTTTCCTCATCTGTGAAATGGAGTTGATATATGGAGATTACATGGATAATGTCTGTAAAGTGTTTTTCAGATCTTGTGGTATGTGCTCAATAAGTGTTAGCTATTATAATTACTATTTTATGAATAATTGGAATCATCCTGCCTTTTCCTATTAATCCCCAATGGATCATTCATATGATAGGCCTAATTAATTTTTTTATGGTTCTAGAATTTTCCTTGTATCTCCTACCTCAGTGGTACCTCAGTGAGAGGAAGCTGGAAGTTCATTGTCTGACCTCTTTACCTCAGGCTTTAAGGAGAAGAGTATAGGGAGCCTTGAGATCTCCTTCTAATTTAGACAATTTAGACAGGGCCTGAGGAAGGAGCCACTTTTAGGACCAAAAAATATGTGCTTGATTAAAGCATCCCCCTAGGCTGTCTCTCTTTAGAACCCCAATATTCATGCAGCCTAGTTCAGCCACCCCTGAACAGATCACCAGGATGCAAGGGTCCCAGAGAGAGAGAGATCCAGGGGAAAGAAACATATGGACCCAGCCAGGCAGCCTTTGCAGATGAACCCCTTGAACCCTTGTGAAATGATGGACCGATATTAGTTATCGAATCTCAGGGACGTTCCTTTTTAGGGTTGTCTTTCTCTGATTCTTATGGTATCATTTGTGCCTGTCCAGAATTGCTCTTATCACAACACATTGTTGAGTCACTTGTCTGTCTCTCATTAGACTCTAAATCCCTTGAAAACCACACAGTCTACAAGGACGAGTATGGTCTTTTGGAATGAGGTTAGCTTCATAGCTCTAGCACTAGTGAGCTTGGTCACCTACTTAACCTATTTCCCCATCTGTAAAGTGAAGATATGTACTCATTGAAAGAATTGTTATAAGGATTGCATATAATTTATGAAAAGTGACTGGCATACAGTAGTTGCTTAAAATGGTAGCTGGTGATGATGGGAACAGTCACAACAGCAGTGGTGATGTCGCTGGAGTGTAGCACAGTGCCTGGGGTATCCATGAGCACATGTTGAATGGATAGGTAGACGAATGGTTGGGTGAATGGATGTCAAACAAATGTGTGTTTATTTATTTATTATTATTTTTTTTAATTTTAAAAATTGATTTACAATGTTGTGTTTCACATATACAGCAAAGTGATTCAGTTATACATATATATCTATCTACCTATCTATCTTTATCAGATTCTTTTCCCTTATAGGTTATTACAAAATATTGAGTCTAGTTCTCTGTGCTACACAGTAGGTCCTTGTTGGTTATTTATTTTATATATAGTAGTGTGTGTATGTTAATCCCAAACTCCTAATTTATCCCTCTCCCTCCTTTCCCATTTGGTAACCATAAGTTTGTTTTCTATGTGTGTGAGTCCGTTACTGTTTTGTATGTAAGTTCATTTGTATCATGTTTTTTTAGATTTCACGTATAAGCAATATCATATGGTATTTGTCTTTCTCTGTCTGATTTACTTCATTTAGTATGATAATCTCTAGGTCCATCCATGTTGCTGAAAATGGCATCAGTATTTGTCTTTGTCTGTCTGACTTCTTTCACTTAGCATAAAACCCTCCAGGTCCACTCATTTCAAATGGCAAAATTTCATTCTTTTTTAATGACTGAGTAGTATTCCAGTGTGTGTGTGTGTGTGTGTGTGTGTGTGTGTGTGTGTGTGTGTGTGTGTGTACACACACCACATCTTTATCCATTCATCTGTCGATGGACATTTAGGTTGCTTCCATGTCTTGGCTATTGGAATTTACTTTTAAATAGATGAGTAAACAATGAGTGGATTGGTTTCAACCCTTGTCCTTGTTGACCTCAACCATATTTGATACTGTCAAACACATTCTACACTTTCTTCTTCCTTTATCTCAGGGCTCACAAGCTTGCTGATTCTCCTCCCTTTCTGACTGTCCCTTCTCTCTTCTTTCTTGGCTCTTTTTCTCTTTTCTTCTTCCCTAAATGGTAACCAATCTCCAAGGCATATCTTTGAATATTGCTTTTACTGCTTTCTCCCTTGAGGATCTTGTTCTTTATGAAGGCTTCAATTTTCACCTTTATGTAGATACAGTCCTGGTGGCTAATCTAGACTCTCCTGTATTTGAATTCATATTTCTTCATACTTGTTGGTCAAAAGGATGTCCTGTTGACTCACCCCTTAAAATTGAACTCGCCATCTTCCTGAAGCCAGCTCTGTCCTTGGCTTGTGTGTGCACGTTGATGGTGTGGTGGCTTTTCCAGGTACCAAGAGGCTTCAAATACCAGAGTCATGTCTGACTCCTCCATCCTCCTCCCACCATGTCAGTTGCTGAGTCATGTAAATTCCATCTCCACATTCTCTTGCATCTGTTTCTAACCTTATATTTTTACTTCCAGCCACTATCTTGATTTAGGTCCTCATTTCTATTATCTTAGACCTGTGTTCTTCAAAGTGGAGCACTTAAGACAATCCACTGAGTGTTGGAAGAAAATATTAGAATTTATACATACATACATGCATATATATATATATATATATATTAATCTCAGTCTTTAAAATGTTCCATTTTATATTATTCAATATCTTGTAAATAATTTATTAGAGTAGCACATATATACAATATATAAGAATATACTAATATTATCACTACAGTAGTAATATATTATCCACCAAGAAACCCTCAGTGGTTTCTACTGCCTATTATGTTGAAAACAAATTCATCTGCCTGTTACTCAAGACACATGCAATCCTCCTTTCTAGTCTAGTAAGTCTGCAGGCTTCTGTGTTCTCACTCCTTACCTTTATACCTTTGTTTGTATTTTTCTCTTCTTTTACTCTCCACTTGCTATAAGAAGCAGTACATGTGTTACATAAGAGCAAAATGGATATATCCCAGTCTTTGAAATGTTCTGTTTAATATAGGTTCAGATCTTGGTTCTTCCACTTTCTAGTTGTTTCACTTGGCTAAGGCATTGACACTTCGGAGCTGCGACATCCTCATCTGGAAAACAGGAATAATAACCATCAGCTCTCAGGTCTGTTGTGATGAGTTATTGAAATAACACATGTGTTGAGCTTAGCATCATGCCTGGCACATCCATAATACCTGTTCTATAAATGAGAGCTGCTGCTACTGCTTCTGATACTCTTTTTTCCAGTTTTCGTTTGTCCAGTTATCCCAAATTGTGAGATTGTGCAGGAAAGTGTATGTTGTCTTAATATAAATATGTTCAGTAATGAGCTTGACATTTATATGACTATTACTACTCAGACCTCCTAGCCAGCATCATGTGACTAACTCCTGCCCATCTTGACATCGTTGGTCTCATTTTTCAGTAGGATTGTCCAATGTTATTAATACCCAACAGGAAGTGCAAATACAATGCAAAGCAGTTGTAAAGTGAAAATGTAAACTTTGCAAAAGATGTCAGGTCTCATGAAGTCAATACAAGTGATATTAGAAAAATGATGGAATCATATACAAAGGCAATGACAAATCAGCATCCGGTGGAAAAAGAGAAAATTGAACAAGTAAAGTATAGGTACCTCAAAAAAGAATGTTTTAAATATTAAAGGATTAAGAGGGGATTTGGGAGAAATTAATGAGGGCTTTGAATATTTCTGCTGAAGGAAGTCTTTTAAAAATAATTGGTCTGAGTACTTAGCTAAGATACAAAAAGCATTAACCATGAAAGGAATTACGGGTAAACCTTACTACATTAAAATTAAGAATGCTCCTCAAAAAAAGTCAAAGGAAGCAAGTCACAAACTTTATATATCTTTACCTATCAGAATATATAAAGAATTTCAAGTCAACAAGAAAAAGACAACTCAGTAGAAAAACAGGAAAATGATGTATGTGAATAGGCGTTTCTCAGAAGAGGAAACATGAATGATGAATGAACTTGAAAAAAAATGTTCAACCTTATTTTATAAGCAGAGAAATGAAATATACAACCTCATTGAGGCATAATTTTGCAGTTTCTAGAGGGATGAAGGTTGTTTGTTTATCTATTCCTCTGTTATAAATTACCACCAATTTCACAGCTTAACACACTATACATTATTTTATAATTTCAGTGAATCAGGAGTATGGGTATGGCTTAGCTGGGTCCTCTGCTGAGGAATGCCTGACAACACCAAGTTACTAATACTCCCATGAAGATCTAAATGAACTGTTTCCCTCTCTATGGCCCACCAATGGCTCTCATCTCTACCTCTGAACCTACTCACACACTGCACACCACTCCTACCACCTCTCTGTGGACCTGGCATTACTCTGTCTTGCTTTATGACTTATTATTTGTTTTTCCTCAACTGAATAGTAAGCTCCTTGAAGTTTTTGATCTTACTTGTCTTTGTATGTATGAAACTGGGACAATCACATGCATGGTATTGGTACTAAATAAAAACTTAGTTGACTTGCAGTTTTCTAGACGTGTTTCATTACAAGCTTAAACTCAACACTATCATTATTTAACATGTGCAAATTCTTCATATACATTAAATTGCTAGATAAGGTACAAAGGTAAAACAAGCCAACAGTCATGGTAATGAAGTTCAGGCTCCTCTAGACAATTATATACTTTGTACAGGACTTCCTAAACATATATTTGCATTTGGAAATAAAATCCCTTGTGAAAAGATCTCTCAAGAAAGTTTGTGTTAAAAAAAGAAGAAAAAAGAAAGTTTGTGTTGCTTATATCAGAAAGCACCAGAAGTATTTTCTATTGTCACAAAAATGGTGAAGGTTAGTGCATGCAAATTTCTCGTATGCCTCATAAAACACTTAATCATCTACATCTGAAGCCTAGAACCACTGTGTAACCAAGTAGTTCCATGCTCATAAGGAAGTCAGCTGTATAATTCTGTTTTATCCCCAAATCCAGCATCTCCCATCCTCTCCAGGGGGCTTTACTACTTCATGACGTCATAAACAAGATAGGTCCAGAGTTCAGTTTAGCGGACATTTTTGTTGTAAAGCTAATAAACAAGAAAGCCCCAAGGTATAAGCTGTTATTTTTTCCTTTTCTAAAGCTAGATAGAAATGTAATATGTTTACACAGTTTCTAATTTATTTTCCTACTAATGAAAACAGGCATTCCTAGATAAATTAGGCAATGTTCTGGAGTTGCCTTTACAGAGAGAGGGAAGCAATTTTGTTTAAACATTTAAATCTTAGTCTTTCGTCTTTAGTCTTTTGTTAAGAATTGTGATTGGGGGTGGGAGGATAGAAAAAGACTAAAACCAAGCAAAGAGGCAAAAGTGTATTGCATTTTTTTTAATTATGGAAAAGAGTTATGTGTCCAATTAGAATTTCTTTGTTTAAGGAGGCTGTTGAAAAAGCCAGCATATTATTTAATTGAGGACTGTAGTTTAAGAGTTATGCTTGCATTTTCATACTTACATGTATCAGTATGTATGTGCACATACAAGTGGAGTTTTCAGAGCCAATTAAGTGAATACATTTGAATTTAAAAAGGCATTTGAAACAACTTGAACTATCAGAAAACCACTATAAACATATAACTAAAAGATCAAGTGACTTCCTCAGTTACAAACATTATATAGAATGAAAAAGTTTAGCTCAAATCTGTGAAACTTATAGTACTGGCTCACTGGGGCGAATTATATACAAGCTCTGTTGACAGCAAGGTTGTACCCAATGGTCTAATTCAAGTAAAAGTTCAACATAAATATATCTTACCTCTATTGACGTGTCCTACTAAAGTATGATGGACATAGTTTGCTGACAACATAATTGCAAGCAACAAAATTACTGAGCGCCTAGAGAACAATAGTAGTTGCAAGGGAGCTATGGAATGATCCATTGTGGCTCTGACCTTAAAGGCTCATAATTCAATTGGAGAGAAAGAATGGACTCATAAAGATTAAATACTGAAGTAACACAAATGGCATCTGTTGACATTTTGGAAACGAGATTTTCTGTATATTCTGTGAAGTAGGCTTTCTCAGAAGTAGTGGTTATTGGATTAAAAAAAAAAAATCAACTTCATCTTGAACCCATTAGGTGAGCAAGAGTGAAGGCAAGACCGTGTCTCTTTCCTTAGAGTGTGTGATATCCAAGCATCTGAGTGGGTGACTTTCACCCTGGCGGGTGTAGATAAGTGTGTGTATTTAGATCAGGAGGAAAGCTGCCTGTTTCACATGAGGTAGTTAGCCCACAGGGTGAGGTAATTATTCCTAATGCTTATGCAAGCAAATTGATGCATCCAGGGTGAGCAGAATCAATGCATCGGCATTTGCCAAGCTCGGATTCAGATTAAAACAGAATAAATTAGTTCCTCTTAGTCAGTTATTGCCTCAAGTAGGTGAGCTGAGGAAGAAGAGTGTTAGAGTGCACATTGAATGTGAACTACCTTCTGTTTTCAGCCAAAGAGGCAAATCAGAAGACACAGAATAGAAACAGACAGTGAATATAAAATTGTAGCTCAGTGGGGAAAGGAGTTCTGTGAGCAACTCAATTTCTTCCTCTGAATTGTACCCAGAATAACACTGACACTTATTTGCATAGACTGTTCAGAATGTAGACTTTTAATTTATTGTCAGATTAAATACAAATACCTAAAGTCTGAGTGGTTCCATATCTGGAGCTTCCACTATGGGGTTACAGACTGTTACCATGTAATGACAGCATTATTTGAAGCTAATATTGTAATTAATTTCTTACCACTGCACTCAGCCAATATTGACAATGAGCCGTGCTCTTATCCAGCATAACTTGGCAGAGGCTCTTGCAGCAAAAGAATCCATAACCATGTCTGACAGTCTGTCCAACTGAGAGACTGGGCTAGCTATCTAGGAAGAGAACATCATTTCAAGGATGGATGTAGTACGGTTAATGCTATGCTCAACCAAAGAGCGGGCTAGTCTTTTGGTGTTAATAGGCCAGTACAACTGTTCATAAAATAATTTAAAGAGTGAGGCATGCTACCAAGTAATATTGATGTGCATTATGCACAAACGCTGAATAAATAAAGACGTGCCGACCTGAAGATGCTATCTTTTGTTGGTGGGGAAATAATAAACTATTTGTGATTTCTTATGATATTTCATTGACATATGGTTCTTCTAACCCAGTGACAAATTAATTGACTTGGTTTAAAAAGAAATGGATGCAGCTTAGTGAAGAAGGACAGGATATGTATTACAAGGCAGCTGGTTCTGCCACTGCTGGCTTATGGAGACGATATACGTCAGACAGCTAACGAGTCTCTGTTGCATAAGATAGATTCGTTTTGTAATAGAACTGCATGCTTTGTCTCTAAATGGGGTTATTATACACACCATTGCACAATGTTTGAAGAGCTTAGTTGGCCCTTGTAGAGGGTTAGGAGAGAAATAAATTGGAAAACAATCGTACTTAAGACCTTCAATCCATCAAACACTCCATGTTTATCTAAATTACTAGCACATTCTCCCCAAATACAAATCTGTGTGATACACACGGCTAGAATGTTAATGCTGACCAGCTTTCACTTCGCTTTTATCAAAAGCTAGGTTTTTTGTTGTAAGCATAGACCCAAGTTCACGCACGTTGAAGCCTGCCAGTGCATTTCAACCAGAACCCTCCCTTCCCTCTCCCACCGTCTTCGTCCCTGAAGTTTCATTTGGTATTCTTTCCATCCACCATGAATGCACATGCATCACTTCCCCTGGGTTGTTTCACCCTCAGAACTTTTTGACTTTGAATACTCAGGCAGTTTTCATGGTTCTTCACTCAGTTTCTTCATTTCCCCTCCACACCTGTGGGCCCTGACTATTCACTCACTCAGTTATTCTTTAGAATAAATCCATTTCATTTCATTTTATAGCCTCGATAAAACCCCAGGAAGTTATAGAAGAAGACAGGATAAGTGGCAACATTGTCCACTCTGTATATGAAGATTGCATGTCCTGTTAGAGGACACGGCAAGGCTCATTCAGATAGGGTGGGTCAGCAGAAGTGGGAGCTGAGTTGGGCTCTTACCTCTGATACCCTCTCACCTGGCTTTGAACCTGACTCCATTCTTCTATTGATGTTATCGTGTAGCCTTTAGGAATTATGTAGCTCAGTTTGATTCAGATTCTTTCAGGGTTGTAGCACGTCTTCCAGCCCCAGAGGAGGTGTTGCATGGGAAAAGTGATCCTTGAGTATATCACGACAAGGTTTTTGGCTTGTGGAAGAATTGGACGCACCACTCATTCCTGTTGGCCTTGGGATTCTTATCTGTGAGATGAGGTAAAGAGATTTGCTTCTTCCAGTCTTTTCTGTGACTCTTTCCTCCCTCCCTACCAGGAGCAATTGAAAAGAATTATGCCTGTGGAACATTGGGCGGTTCTCGGAGAAAGATGCCCTTTTCGGTTTAAGACATTATTGTATCCCAAACCAGATTGCTTCCTCCTCATCACTGGGAGATTCTTTACTTTTCAAGTCGACTTGTACTCTGGGTATAGAGAAAGGTGAGATGACAGAAATGGACAAAACAGTTTCATGGGCTTCCCCACATATTTATTACCCTCTCCAAATTGAATCTTGAAGCCTTGTCAGAAGTGTTATTTTTCCAACAGAGCAGGCATTAAGTGGCTAGAGAAAATAAACTCACTTCCTGATATCTTTCTTATTGCTTGCTACATCCATTTACTGGCAACATTATATTGTAAGGTGTGACAGGAGGTGTTGTACAGCAAAGGAAAATCACCACTTTGTAATTCTATTTGTCCAAGTTTTCTTCTTTTGCATGGACTTTTGGGTTTCCGTGTCATTTCTGGAATAATTTCTTAAATGGTGAGTATTATTATTATTTTTTAACATCTTTATTGGAGTATAATTGCTTTACTCTCTTGCATCTCCCTCCCACCCTCCCTATCCCACCCCTCTAGGTGATCACAAAGCACCGAGTTGATCTCCCTGTACTATGCGGGTGCTTCCCACTAGCTATCTGTTTTACATTTGGTAGAGTATATATGTCCATGCCACTCTCTAACTTCATCCCAGCTTACCCTTCTCCCTTCCCATGTCCTCAAGTCCATTCTCTACGTCTGTGTCTTTATTCCTGACCTGCCCCTATGTTCTTCAGAACCTTTTTTTTTTTTTAGATTCCATATATATATGTGTTAGCATACAGTATTTGTTTTTCTCTTTCTGACTTACTTCACTCTGTATGGCAGACTCTAGGTCCATTCACCTCACTACAAATAACTCAATTTCGTTTCTTTATATGGCTGAGTAATATTCCATTGTATATATGTGCCACACCTTCTTTATCCATTCTTCTGTCAATGGCCACTTAGGTTGCTTCTGTGTCCTGGCTATTGTAAATAGAGGTGCAATGAACACTGTGGTACATGACTCTTTTTGAATTATGGTTTTCTCAGGGTATATGCCCAGTAATGGGATTGCTGGGTCATATGTTAGTTCTATTTTTAAGTTTTTAAGGAGCCTCCATACTGTTCTCCATAGTGGCTGTATCAATTTACATTCCCACCAACAGTGCAAGAGGATTCCCTTTTCTCCACACCCTCTCCAGCATTTGCTGTTTGTAGATTTTCTGATGATGCCCATTCTAACTGGTGTGAGGTAACACCACTTATGGAAGAGACTTTCTTTTCTCTATTGTATATCCTTGCCTCCTTTGTCATAGATTAGTTGACCATAGGTGCATGGGTTTATCTCTGGGCTTTCTATCCTGTTCCTTTGATCTATGTTTCTGTTTTTGTGCCAGTACCATATTGTCTTGATTACTGTAGCTTTGTAGTATAGTCTGAAGTCAGGGGGTCTGATTCCTCCAGCTCCATTTTTTTCTCTCAAGACTGCTTTGTCTAGTAGTTTTCTGGTGGCATCTTTAGGATTCTCTATGTATAGTATCATGTCATCTGCAAACAGTGACAGTTTTACTTCTTCTTTTCCAATTTGTATTCCTTTTATTTATTTTTCTTCTCTGATTGCTGTGGCTAGGACTTCCAAGACTATGTTGAATAATAGTGGTGAGAGTGGACAACCTTGTCTTGTTCCCAATCTTAGAGGATATGCTTTCAGTTTTTCACCATTGAGAATGTTTGCTGTGGGCTTGTCATATATGGCCTCTATTATGTTGAGGTAGCTTCCCTCTATGCCCACTTCCTGCAGAGTTTTTATCATAAGTGAGTGTTGAATGTTGTCCAAAGATTTTTCTGTATCTATTGAGATGATCATATGGTTTATATTCTTCAATTTGTTAATATGGTGTATCACATTGTTTGATTTGCACATATTGACGAATCCTTGCATCCCTGGGATAAACCCCACTTGATCACGGTGTATGATCCTTTTAATGTGTTTCTTTGCTAGTATTTTGTTGAGGATTTTTGCATCTATGTTAATCAGTGATATTGGCCTGTAGTTTTCTTTCTTTGTGACATCTTTGTCTGGTTTTGGTATCAGGGTGATTGGTGGCCTCGTAGAATGATTTTGGGAGTGTTCTTCCCTCTGCTATATTTTGGGAGAGTTTGAGAAGGATAGGTGTTAGCTCTTCTCTAAATGTTTGATAGAATTCACCTGTGAAGCCATCTGTTCCTGGACTTTTGTTTGTTGGAAGATTTTTAATCACAGTTTCAATTTTAGTGATTGTGATTGGTCTGTTTATATTTTCTCTTTCTTCCTGGTTCAGTTTTGGAAGGTTGTGCTTTTCTAAGAATTTGTCCATTTCTTCCAGATTGTCCATTTTATTGGAATATAGCTGCTTGTAGTAATCTCTCATGATCCTTTGTATTTCTGCAGTGTCAGTTGTTACTTCTCCTTTTTCATTTCTAATTTTGTTGATTTGAGTCTTCTTCCTTTTTTTCTTGATGAGTCTGTCTAATGGTTTATCAATTTTGTGTATCTTCTCAAAAACCAGCTTTTAGTTTTATTGATCTTTGCTATCGTTTCCTACATTTCTTTTTCATTTATTTCTACTCTGATCTATATGATTTCTTTCCTTCTGCTAACTTGGGGATTTGTTGTTGTTCTTCTTCTTCTTCTTCTTCCTCTTTCCCTAATTGCTTTTGGTGTAAGGTTAGATTGTTTATTTGAGATTTTTCTTGTTTCTTGAGGTAGGCTTGTGTTGCTATAGACTTCCCTCTCAGAACTGCTTTTGCTGCATCCCGTAGGTTTTGGATCGTCGTGTTTTCATTGTCATTTGTCTCTAGGTATTTTTTGTTTTCCTCTTTAATTTCTTCATTGATCTCTTGGTTATTTAGTAGTGTATTGTGTAGCCTCCATGGGTTTGTATTTTTTACAGTTTGTTTTCCTGTAATTGATATCTAGTCTTATAGCTTTGTGGTCAGAAAAGGTACTTGATATGATTTCAATTTTCTTCAATTTACCAAGGCTTGATTTGTGACCCAAAATATGATCTATCCTGTAGAATGTTCCATGAGCACTTGAGAAGAAAGTGTATTCTGTTGTTTTTGAATGGAATGTCCTATAAATATCAATTAAGTCCATCTTGTTTAATGTATCATTTAAAGCTTGTGTTTCCTTATTTATTTTCATTTTGGATGATCTGTCCATCGGTGAAAGTGGGGTGTTATAGTCGCCTACTATTATTGTCTTACTGTCGATTTCCTCTTTTATGGCTGTTAACATTTGGCTTATGTATTGAGGTGCTCCTATGTTGGGTGCATAAATATTTACAATTGTTATATCTTCTTCCTGGATTGATCCCTTGATCATTCTGTACTGTTCTTCTTTGTCTCTTGTTATAGTCTTTATTTTAAAGTCTGTTTTGTCTGATATGAAAACTGCTACTCCAGCTTTCTTTTGGTTTCCATTTGCATGGAATACCTTTTCCCATCCCCTCACTTTCAGTCTGTATGTGTCCCTAGGTCTGAAGTGGGTCTCTTGTAGACAGCATATATATGGGTCTTGTTTTTGTATCCATTCAGCCAGTGTATGTCTTTTGGTGGGAGCATTTAATCCATTTACATTTAAGGTAATTATCGATATGTATATTCCTATTACCATTTACTTAATTGTTTCAGGTTTGTTCTTGTAGGTCTTTTCCTTCTCTTGTGTTTCTTGCCTAGAGAAGTTCCTTTAGCATTTGTTGTAGAGCTGGTTTGGTGGTGCTGAATTCTCTTAGCTTTCACTTGTCTGTAAAGGTTTTAATTTCTCCATCGTATCTGAATGAGATCCTTTTGGGTAGAGTAATGTTGGTTGTAGGTTTTTCCCTTTCATTCCTTTAAAATAGTCCTGCCACTCCCTTCTGGCTTGCAGAGTTTCTGCTGAAAGATCAGCTGTTAACCTTTTGGGGATTCCCTTGTATATTATTTGTTGCTTTTCCCTTGCTACTTTTAATATTATTTCTTTGTATTTAATTTTTGATAGTTTGATTAATATGTGTCATGGCGTGTTTCTCCTTGGTTTTTCCCTTGCTGCTTTTAATATGTTTTCTTTGTATTTAATTTTTGATAGTTTGATTAATATGTGTCATGGCGTGTTTCTCCTTGGATTTATCCTGTATGGGACTCTCTGCTCTTCCTCGACTTGATTGACTACTTCCTTTCCCATAATAGGGAAGTTTTCAACTATAATCTTTTCAAATATTTTCTCAGTCCCTTACTTTTTCTCTTCTTTTTCTGGGACCCCTATAATTCAAATGTTGGTGCATTTAATGTTGTCCCATCTGTCTGTGAGACTGTCCTCAATTCTTTTCATTCTCTTTTCTTTATTCTGCTCTGAGGTAGGTATTTCTACTATTTTATCTTCCAGGTCACTTATCCATTCTTCTGCCTCAGTTATTCTGCTATTGATTCCTTCTAGAGAATTTTTAATTTCATTTAGTTTGTTGTTCATCATTGTTTGCTCTTTAGTTTTTCTAGGTCCTTGTTAAACGTTTCTTGTATTTTCTCCATTCTATTTCCAAGATTTTGGGTCATCTTTACTATCATTATTCTGAATTCTTTTTCAGGTAGACTGCGTATTTCCTCTTCATTTGTTTGGTCTGGTGGGTTTTTACCTTTCTCCTTCATCTGCTGTGTATTTCTCTGTCTTCTCATTTTACTTAACTTACTGTGTTTGGGGTCTGCTTTTCTCAGGCTGCAGGTCCGTAGTTCCCGTTGTTTTTGGTGTCTGCCCCCAGTGGGTAAGTTTGGTTCAGTGGATTGTGTAGGCTTCCTGGTGGAGGGGGACTGGTGCCTGTGTTCTGGTGGATGAGGCTGGATCTTGTCTTTCTGTTGGGCAAGACCGTGTCTGGTTGTGTATTTTGGGGTTTCTGTGAACTTATTATGATTTTATGCAGCCTGTCTGCTAATGGGTGGGGTTGTGTTCCTGTCTTACTAGTTTGGCATGGAGTGTCAAGCACTGGAGCTTGCTGGTCATTGAGTGGATATGGGTCTTAGCGTTGAGACAGAGATCTCTGGGAGAGCTCTTGCTGACTGTAATTATGAGGGACTGGGAGGTCTCTGGTGGACCAATGTCCTGAACTCAGCTCTCCCACTTCAGAGGCTCAGGCCTGACATTGGCTGGAGCACCAAGACCCTGTCAGCTACATGGCTCAGAAGAAAAGGGAGAAAAGAAAAAAAGAAAGAAAGAAAAAAATAAAATAAAGTTATTAAAAATATATATATTATTAAAATAAAAAAGTCATTAAAAAAAAGAGAGCAACCAAACCAATAAACACATCTACCAATGATAACAAGCGCTAAAAACTATACTAAAAACAAATGGACAGAGAGAACCCTAGGACAAATGGTAAAAGCAAACGTATACAGACAAAATCACAGAAAGAAGCATACACACAATCACAAAATGAGAAAAAGGAAAAAGTATATATATATATATATGTATATTTTTTATACATATATATATATATATATATAAAACGAAGAGAGCAACCAAATCAATAAACAAACCTACCAGTGATAATCTCTAAATACTAAACTAAGATAAACATAAAACTAGAAACAAATTAGATGCAGAAAGCAAACCCCAAGTCTACAGTTGCTCCCAAAGTCCACCACCTCAGTTTTGGGATGATTCGTTGTCTATTCAGGTATTCCACAGATGCAGAGTACATCAGGTTGATTGTGGAGATTTAATCCGCTGCTCCTGAGGCTGCTGGGAGAAATTTCCCTTTCTCTTCTTTGTTTGCACAGCTCCTGGGGCTCAGCTTTGGATTTGGCCCCGCCTCTGCATGTAGGTCGCCTGAGGGCGTCTGTTTGCTCAGACAGGTTGGCGTTAAAGGAGCAGCTGATTAGGGCGCTCTGGCTCACTCAGGCCGGGGGGGGGGGGGTGGTACGGAATGCAGGGCGAGCCTGCGGCGGCAGAGGCTGGCATGACGTTGCACCAGCCTGAGACACGCTGTGTGTTCTCCCATGGAAGTTGCTCCTGGATCACAGGACCCTGGCAATGGTAGGCTGCACAGGCTCCCAGGAGGGGAGGTGTGGAGAGTGACCTGTGCTTGCACACAGGCTTCTTGGTGGCTGCAGCAGCAGCCTTAGCGTTTCATGCCCGTCTCTGGTGTCCGTGCTGATAGCCGCGGCTCGCCAGTCTCTGGAGCTTGTTTAGGCGGTGCTCTGAATCCCCTTTCCTCACGCACTCCGAAACAATGGTCTCTTGCCTCTTAGGCAGGTCCAGACTTTTTCGCAGACTCCCTCCCGGCTAGCTGTGTTGCACTAGCCCCCTTCAGGCTGTGTTCACAGAGCCAACACCAGTCCTCTTCCTGGGATTTGACCTCTGAAGCCTGAGCCTCAGCTCCCAGCCCCCGCCCAGCCCGGCGGGTGAGCAGACAAGCCTCTCAGGCTGATCATTGCTGGTCCGCACCGATCCTCTGTGCGGAAATCTCTCCGCTTTGCCCTCTGCTCCCCTGTTGTTGTGCTCTCCTCCATCACTCCATAGCTTCGCCCCCGCCGCGCGCCCGCTACCCCCCATCTCCGCCAGTGAAGGGGCTTCCTAGTGTGTGGAAACTTTTCCTCCTTCACAGCTCCCTCCCAGTGGTGCAGGTCCCGTCCCTATTCTTTTGTCTCCGTTTTTCCTTTTTTCTTTTGCCCTACCCAGGTACATGGGGAGTTTCTTGTCTTTTGGGAAGTCTGAGGTCTTCTGCCAGTGTTCAGTAGGTGTTCTGTAGGAGTTGTTCCACATGTAGATGTATTTTTGATGTATTTGTGGGGAGGAAGGTGATCTCCATGTCTTACTCCTCCGCCATCTTTAAGGTCCTCTCATGAGTATTATCTTGATATTTGTTTCTCCAGAAGCTTATCCCATCTGACTAATTTTTAACTTGCATACACTCTTTTGAAAGTAGAGCCATGTTATTTGTTATAAATTTTCTATAATTCGGCTAGGGAAAATTAAAACAAATGGTAACAATGACTGGTTAATGAATTTTCTTTTACCTATTTTTTTTTTTTTTGCTGTACGCGTAGTTTTCCTTTACAACACCAATGACCAATTAAGAAATGTGATGGAAAATCAAATCCATTCATAATAACAACATAAACTACCACACACACTACAAAATGCATATGAATAAATTTAAGAAATGTGGAAGATACACAAAAAGTATGAAGCTTTATAGAAAGATATAAAAAACTTAAATAAATGGAGAGAGATGTTTCTAGTTAAAACTAAACTCTATGATGTAAAATATTGCTTTACTAAAAATTATCTATTTGGTGCATCCTTAACTGCAGGAATAGGAAATATTATGAAACTTCATTTGATGATAATAATGGTGATCATGGTAATGGCTAACCAGTAGCCTTTCCTGAATACTTACTGTTTGTAAGTTCCTAAAGTTCTCCGAACACGTATTGCTTGTTAGGTCCAAACATTTCTGAAATAGTTACTCTTTGTAAGATCCTGTACAAACCTCTAAATACCTTGGTCTCCTCAACTGTAAAATTGGGATAATAATTGTTCTAGTAAGACATGAAGTGTTAGGAAGTTTGGGATTCTATTGAAATTATTGGATGTAAGATATAGAACTGCAATAAGTAAAGGAAGCTGTTGTAAATGTGACTAGATGCATATTAAAACTTTTGTAACAAAAAACATCATGAATAGAGTTAAAAGATTAATGGCAGTCGTAAAGAAAACACATGAAATATGACAAATTATAATGTCTAAAACATTTAATAGATGTAACCAATCAGTATATGAGACAGTTTAATAGAAGTAATATTGAACAGTTCTTATGTACCAGTTATTGTCCTAAAACAGCAATCCTATTTGATTAGTATTATTATTGACCTCAGATGAAGTCCTTAATCCTCTCTTATTGCACACAAATTTTGTCTAGTGAATTATAATATAATGACCATTGTTTTTGTAGCAAGCCTTTCTGAGCTATTGAAATATTCTTTGTAATGGTCTGCTAAAACTATAATTATGAGGTCAAAGGCCAATAATATGACAGCTCCCCATGCTTTCAATACAGGTTATACTAGTTATACTGCCCCATAAATGTTTATTTATGTAATGTTTATTAATAGCAGAATTTCTGATTGACTTGAAGCCACTTAGAAATAGCATGCTGGCTTATTAAAATTTTGTTGACACTAACATTAGTGAAAATGTCTTCTTTATTTCATTTGTTATTTCTTTATTTATTGTTGCCTTTACTTGGATTTAGGATGGTAAGATATCATCTTCATTGTAGTATTAGTTCTGGATCTCAGCACTGGAGCATAAATACCTTGTCCTCTACCCAAATTTTAATTTCCAGGGAAACATTTTTTTTACTCTTTGTTTTGTTTTAACCATGTGAATGCCTCTTACTCACAATTTTAAAATGGCATTTTGAAAACATAGTGTATCTGAAAACTTTGAAAAAATGGAGGTGGAAAAGGCTTCCAGAGGCTACTGAAAGGATGGGGGGCGGGGAGAGGAAAAAATTTGGCATTAATATATTGACAGATTTTAAACATCGTTAGAATGATATTTCGAAAAAAATTTTAATATATTTATGTCAATACTATGATACATAGATGCTCATTTATCCATGAAACTTGTTTTATCCTTTCTTTTAAGAAACATTATTTTGAGATAATTTTATATTTACAGAAAAGTTATGCAAATAATATAGGGAATTCCCACTTACACATCATCTAGCTTCTCTTTATGTTAATATCTTTTATAACTATAGTATAATTGTGAGAACCAGAAAAAACATTAACTCAATAATTCTTTTTTTTTTTTTCGCGGTACCTGGGCCTCTCCCATTACGGAGCACAGGCTCCGGACGCGCAGGCCCAGCGGCCATGGCCCACGGGCCCAGCCGCTCTGCGGCACGCGGGACCCTCCCGGACCGAGGCACGAACCCGCATCCCCTGCATCAGCAGGCAGATCCCCAACCACTAGCGCCACCGGGGAAGCCCCCTACCTATTTTTTAGATGACATTTATGTTCTCTGGCAAAAACAGATTATTTGATGACAATGGTAAGATTAGTTAGCTCTAGGTAAAAATTAGTTTCCAGTTGATGGATGTTTATTTAATGAGAGGGCATTTACTTATATTTTTTTTCCTTAAACATAATTAATTACCTTAAGGAAGTAAATGTAAAAGTACAGAGACAAATGAGTAGACACGCTAGTCTTTTTTTTTTAAAATAAATTTATTTTATTTATTTTTGACTGTGTTGGGTCTTTGTGGCTGCGCACAGGCTTTCTCTAGTTGTGGCAAGTGGCGGCTGCTCTTCATTGCAGTGCGCAGGCTTCTCATTGTGGTGACTTCTCTTGTTGCAGAGCATGGGCTCTAGGCGCACAGGCTTCAGTAGTTGCAGCACGTGGGCTCAGTAGTTGTGGCTTGTGGGCTCTAGAGTGCAGGCTCAGTAGTTGTGGCTTGATTGAATGAATCTACGTGTGAATGTAATCAGTGTGGAGCTGAGAAGGGCCTTAGGATGATCCCAAATCATCCTGACCATGCTGTTAAAGGCACTTCCCTTGTCTTGATGGGGTTATTTATCTCCACTTGTGGTTATACTCTCCACCAGGAAAAGGAGAAACTGTATGTGGAACTAAAGCACATCCTGGCCCGGCAGCCTGGGCCTGAGGCTGCAGAGCAGCTACAGATCTACCGCCACACGCTGCGGGAGAAGACCAAGCAGCTTAAAGTAAGTGGTAGCCTCTGCTCCTTCCTGGCTGAAGGACAGACGCACTCTGGGGAATACCCGTGGACAAGTGTACTGCCTCAGCACAGGGAGCCAGTCTCCCAAATGCTGTCCTCCTTTGATATCAGCTTTTTTAGTGCTCCAGTCCCGGGAGGCACAGGGCAAGCCTTAAAGCTACCCCTCTGCTCCTAAGCTAATAGACTCCCACAAAACAGGGAGATGAACAAGTGGAGAAAGAGCTGGGGAGAGGATGATGCCAATGGGATAGAAATTTGGGGAACAAGGTTTATATAGATTATCTCAAGATGATTTAGAGGATTTGGATGGTGGTAAAGAATGGAGGGAATATTTTAACACCATTGCCCACTGAAGCAGATCATTGTGTCAAAGCAGGTTTTTACTATTCATTCCGCCTGAAATACATGTACACAAAACACAGGCTACTCCCCAGTCCCCAGGAACCTTGCTTCATGACCATCTATGAAATAAGAAGCCATGAAAGGGAAGTAAAATCATTTTAGGATTCTGTTAGCGTAAGTTCCCTTCTAAGTGACATAAGAACATTAGCTGGGGAGATGGAATGTTTTAGTATTATATGTGCCTTTTAAAAATTTTCTCAAAAACTGTATGTTCCCACTATATCCTCAGCTTTACCTCCTAAAAAGTACTTAGATATTCTTGGCATGTTAGGGAAGCCTTATACACACACATGCACAGAATGTAGCACATGCCAGCTGAATTCTGGCACTTTCCTGTGCAATGATGGTAATAATCATTGCCTTTCTGCCTGGGGTAAAATAGATGCCATGCTACGTTGTAAAATCGCATCCTTTTACTTAAAAAAGGCAGATGAAACAAATGTAATGAGAGCATTAATTTTCAACTTATCACTGTTAAGCATTCATTTTACATGAGTATCCTGAGACATAATTTGAGTTTTGCAGGAGGCATAATCTTTTGATTATTTTCATCCCTTTAAACAATTGAATATATCAAATAAAATAAAAACTTATTTTCTCAGGGGTGGGTGTAAATTAGAAAAGCACATGTCTTTACACTACTCTCAGATAGGCATACTTAGCGCTGGATTGTATTCAGTGGTTCATAGGAGACTTTTGTTACTTTAAACCTTTATCTGAGGATATCCAGATTTTTGCTCTGAATGACATGTGACCCCTGGTGGAAGATTCAGGGGTGGATAATACCAAGCCTGTCCACCAGTTTGTCCTCATTATCTGAGCTGTTTTAGGAAATTCCACATGCATTGTTTGGAAACAAGGTGTTTGTTCCTAAGAGTTTAACTATTTTTTTTAACATCTTTATTGGAGTATAATTGCTTTACAATGGTGTGTTAATTTCTGCTGTATAACAAAGTGAATCAGCTATACATATACATATATCCCCATATCTCCTCCCTCTTGCTTCTCCCTCCCACCCTCCCTATCCCACCCTCTAGGTCGTCACAAAGCACCAAGCTGATCTCCCTGTGCTATGCAGCTGCTTCCCACTAGCTATCTATTTTACGTTTGTAGTGTACATATGTCAGTGCTACTCTCTCGCTTCATCCCAGCTTAACATTCCCCACTCCCGTGTCCTCAATTCCATTCTTTACATCCGCGTCTTTATTCCTGTCCTGACCCTAGATTCATCAGAACCTTTTTTTTAGATTCCATATATATGTGTTAGCATACGGTATTTGTTTTTCTCTTTCTGACTTACTTCAGTCTGTGTGACAGACTCTAGGTCCATCCACCTCACTACAAATAACTCAATTTTGTTTCTTTTTATGGCTGAAGACAGTTTTTCTTCCAACATGAAAATCATATTCTTTAGCTCATGATAACATCATCAGAATCCTTTTCACAGCAGTTAAGAGGAAAGAGTTCAGAAGCAGACAAACACTTGAAAGATAAAGATCCGCCTTTTATGCAAATTTTTTAAAAATGCAGAACTAGATGAAAAACAAATCAAATCTATTGCATGCCCCTTAGGACAGTAGCCTCCCTTTTTTCCCTTTGGTTTTTGTTGGGGGTACCCCTTGCTTTAGTGTGCTCTACACATCCCGTTTAGGTGAGTAAATTCCCTCTTTCCCTGTCCAGCCTGAAACCAGTAGCATCTACTGAACACAACAGTGCAAGAGGCAGGTAATTAGGCTTCCTATTAGAGCTCCTCGCATGCAGTACACTCTCCCTGCAGATGTCATAGCCCCCTGCTTCTTAGAGGTAAGTCCCAGTGCTGGGATAAAGAGAGAACCAGTGAATAGTCCCAAAGGGCACAGTAAAGAGGTGATTGACATTCAGCAGAACAACA
Organism: Physeter macrocephalus; assembly: GCF_002837175.3. Lineage (NCBI taxonomy): Eukaryota > Metazoa > Chordata > Mammalia > Artiodactyla > Physeteridae > Physeter > Physeter macrocephalus. The sequence goes on from NC_041233.1 coordinate 59,861,804, forward strand.
ACCTTGGAAAACATATAAATTGAATACCTACTGAGTGGTGGTGGGGGCAGGATGATTCTGAGTAATTTTTACAATAATCCTCAGATGAATCACGCTCCCTTGCAATGACTTTTCTGAATGCTTTATTAAAAAAAGACTTTAAAAGCAATTTTATGCTGTACGTCTGGGAGTTTTTCTGTTTCGACTCACAGTATTCTTGAACCACATTACACCATTCATATGTGAGCCTGTTTGCACGTGCCTGATAGTTCTCCTTTAAAGCAGGGGAATGAGGTTCCATTGTTTGCCACTGGATTATGAGTCTTCAGACCTCCGTCAGATTTTTACCCAGATACAGACCTTGAACTGGTAGAAGTGTGCGGATTAACTGTTAAACCTGGGCATGGTTTTGTATCTCTAGCCTCACTGAGGTAAGTGGCCGCAGATTAAAAAGATTTTTCAGGAAAGGATATTGTCTCACCGCGTATCTTCTGTTAATGCTGCTTTATTTGTCACGCTAGGTTTTGTCTTCAGAACTGAATATGTATGAATCACAGAGCCAAGAATATAAGTATGAGATCGAGAAACTTAGCAATGAACTGCTGAACTTAAAGAAGAAATACCTTGCTCAGAAACGTAAAGAATACATTCAGAAGTAAGAATTAGTCAAATGTTCTAGTTCTGTTGTGCCTATTAACTCCTGATAAAAAAATAATTGAAGACAGTCACAGAGTCACAGACTTCACTGGGGTAAACTAAGTCAGGGGTGAGCAAATTACTTTCTACAGGTCCCTCAGTGGGCTGGTGTTAGAGCAAGATGGGCATCTCCTTTTATACTGAGACCCCTCCTTAGGACCCTAACAGGGATTCATTAATATCAGCTTACTGGTGGACCTCATGTGGAGCAGAGGAAACCTAGTGTGATTTTTTTTTCCCACACTGTTCTCACGGTTTGGAGATAATCATTCCATAACTATGTCTGCAAAGGAGGCTCACGATTAGCCTTGTATGGGCTGAAGCATATTCACATTTAAAACCACTGTAGTTACGAGCAGTTCACAAGTAATTTTCACCTATGTTTTAGATAAACTGTCTCTGAACCATTTCTATGTCTAGTACCTGACTTCAGTATCTGCTGTAGGGTATGGGCATGAGCATTCTTCTAGGAGATGATAATGCAGATATCAGGTGAATATTTTGGGTTTCAGGATGCCTACATGTTGAAGAGTAAATGTTCTCTTCACTTGGTTATTGTTTGCCTAATCCTGGGGTGAGTGAGTGGGCCCAGATGAATCAGCAGGTTTGAACCTTGGCTGTGTGCATTGCCCAAATCATCTTGTTCATTCTGTAGAGGCTCACATTGTGAGTTGAAAGTCAGGCTTGGTATTTCATCCACATGGGCGTTTCAAGGACATGGTGAAACAGGGTTTGAATGCATCCACCAATAATCCATTAGTGGCAAACAGCTACTTAAAGTAGCTGGTTGCGAATTCATTTGCCAGCAAAAATCTATCCTTTTTGTAAATCAGAAAATTCCGCCATTCCACATTTAGATGCCAGTTCCTTGGTAGACTAAAATATTGCTAAAAACTATAGCTAATTTAGATGGGTCTGGCTTAATGTGTGGGTCTAGCAACTATCTGATTCAGAATCACTGGTGAGATTTATTAAACATGCAGGTTCCTAGGCCCCATTTCCAGATATTTGGATTCAGCAGGTTCTGGATGGGCCTCAAAAATCTGCAGTTTAATTGCTCTCTAGGTGAATTCCATGCACACTGATGTTTGAGAACCACCGATATTAATGATGTGAATTGAATGAATGTTGGAGTAGAAACACTGTAGTTTTCTTTTAGGACACCAAAGTTGTGCTTATCAAATGTCATGCCTAGTTTCCACGTGAGGCAGTTGTCTAGCTCTGTGGCCTTCAAACTTGCTGAGTGTGCACCCTTATCAGTAAAACATTTTTGAACTTGTAGCCCCCCCCAATATATATGTATATAGTTTTTAAAATTAAAAAAATTCTATTTTGGAATAGTTTTTTACCTCCAATATATTTTAATTTATAAAGTACACACAAACACTATTGTCACTTTGTGAGTAATTATTAGGAAAGAAAGATTTTTAATTTCCAAAGATAACATATTGAATCTATAATATCTTCTTGCTGCTTGCCAACAGGTCATCCCACTCATCGTGTAGAGTTCACGCACTCCATATAAACAGCTGGCTTGGCTAAACAGTTAATTGCCTTCCTAGAGCTAATTAACTCCCCTGCCTTGGCCCTGGGATTTGGCCTAGTTTGCATTGAACTTATTGATCCCCCGGCCAGGCACACACAGTTTTTGGACACAGGGAGCATGCTGACAGAGGGACACCCCTCTGATAGCTCATTCCCTCCCAATGGCCCATCCACTAGAATTGCACTGCCCCCCGGCAGTATGCCACTTGTGGCTATTTAAATTAAAGTGAATTGCAATTCAATCAAATTAGAAATTTAGTTCCTTAATTGCACTAGTCACATTTCACCTACTTAGTAGCCATGTGTGGCTAGTGGATGCCGCCTTGGGCGGCTCAGATACAGAGCTTTTCCACCATCGTGGAAAGTTCTATCAGATAGCACTGCTCTAGACTCTGCCTTTGCCTTGAATCCTCATTCCTTGTGGCTAATCTGACCTGGCTAGGGCATCATTTGGTCGTTCCATTTAGTTGGGATCCATAAACTGGAGGGAGACAGAGAGTTATGAGTTCATGGGAGAACAGGGGAAAAAAAAAAAAAAAAAGATGAAGGAGCTGAAGGAAAATATGCCCAGGCAAGAACAAAAGTGCTGAGATGGTTTAGACTGGAAGGAAGAAGGCTGAAGGGAGTCATTAAGATGGTCTATAAATACATTAAAAAGATCGTATAAAGGAGACATTATTCCCATTAGACAACTTAGATCAGGCCAGAAGCATTAAGCTGAAGTTCCTTCGGAGAGGAAATTTTAGGGTATTTAAGGCGAGAGAGGGCAGGGGGAGGGGGCACTGCCTGCAACTAGCAACAGTCAGGAGGTAGACACATTGTCAGAGTACTTGAAGGAATCTTCTTTGCTGGACCCACTCAAGGCTAAAGCTTTTGTCCTATTTATGGAGGATGGCTTTTTATAATAATGAAATCAATTCTGCTAAGGGACAGCTGGATTGATTAACAAAGTCTCTGCAGGTTCTTTTCAAATGGAATAGTTTAGAATAATCTCTGTGGATATTCTCACACATACTCTTTATAAAATAGCAACTCATATCATTTTTTACCTTTTTGCCTTTTTTTTTTTCACTTTTCTCAAATCCTGTTTTTATCATGCTCCAGTCCTGACCTGCACCCCTACCCACCTGCCCTTGACTCCCCTACTCTGGACCTCCAGGCTGGTCTAGAGCCTGCAGTACAATTCAGATTCTTTTGCAAAAGGTAGAATTCTCTTCCCTGAAGTAAATCACTTCTATTAGCCAAATCTAATTGGTTTTAGTCTTAGTAGTTTGCTCAGTTTTTATTTTTAAAAAGGGACTGCAAAGATGTTTTCCATAAGACCCCTAATTATTCAATAGGTAATCTGTATAAATTTAAAATACCTCTGCAGGAAACCTGAATGTATGTGTGTGTGTGTGTGTGTGTGTGTGTGTGTGTGTGTGTGTATGTGTGGGTATTTAAAGAAGATCTGCATAGAAGATACACTGTAGATTTTAGATTAGAACTTCCTTTATCTATTGCCAAATGTACTATCTTATTTCTCTTTCCCAGCTTTTCTCGTATCTTAAACTATTTCTAATAATAACTGCTGCTCATCTAAAGTTATAGGAATATTTGTATTTTATAAATGTCCAAATTTGATGAAGATACCTTGTGTGTGTGATAAATATTTATGTTTCCACTGAAACTTTGGATTATAAAAGTTGATAAATGATGAATTAGTCATTATAATTGAGCCAAGAGGAAGATTCTTCTGACTGATCTTTGGAACTAAACAAATGCTTTATAAAATAGGAAGATGATTACAAGTCAGGAGCCTCCAGTCCACAGGGTCTGAGCTATTATGAGGCCTTCTGTCCGTATTTAGATCAACATTAGGAAAGCACATTTAATTGTGTCTTTCCCTAATTCTATGTGTTATCAGTAACACCTAATTAGATTTAAACCACCACCTTGTCTCAAACTGGAAGCTTTGATCAAAGCAGTTTTCAGTGGCTAATTCACCCTAAGAACTATCAAACATAGAAGAGGAAAAAATGGTAAGGAAGTTAACTTTCACCTCCTCTCTTATAGGAGCAAGGACAGAATAGGCATGGAGAATGCCTTCTCAATGGCCAAACCAACTGGCCCTCGTTTTATGGGGGGTGGATTTCCCCTCAGCAAGTCATCCAAGATGAAGTCCTAACTCCAAGCTGCTGGCTGGGTCCAGCTGAACAGCTCATGAAATTCACTCTGGAACATTTTGGAGGAATCTCTTTGAAATCCCTTGGATCACAGACATTTAGGGAAATCAGTCCTCAGATTCCAGGATGGAAAGAAATGCAGAAATATTATAGTCATGTACATATAAGAGTGATGACGTTCTACATAGTCCACATGGATATTAACAGAGTGTAATTATATCTGTTCAATTAGGCCAACCCATTCCATGAAGCAGATCTTTTGTTACTACCACATTGATTTATTTTGAAATGCACCACATCTAGATACTCTGTATGGATGAAAGTTTGGATCCTAATGTCTCTATTATAGACATTGATGCATAGGTTTTATATTTTTAAAAAATTTTTTTGAAATGCAATGTATTCTTATTAATAAGAATCTATTATAATTATTCCTCATTAACAAGTCATTGATGAGATGAGAAAGAAGGACACACTCTCGAGTATTTAAAAAGTGTTCTGAGAGTGATTTCTATGTGGAATTTCTTTTCAGGCCTGGGGTATGAAAATCTATTCCAAAGAGACATACTAATAAATGCTTCATCATAAAAATAAAAAGAACCTTTGTAGAGATTTTGATCTTTGCTTTGGTAGAGTACGTAATTACAGTTTAAAACTACTGTGAGAAATGTTTAACCCAAGGATGTGATTCAGAGGAACCAAGACAGTAAAATGAGGGGTTTGGGCTGGTATCCATTGAAGGTCTATCCTTTCTAGACCTCACACTTGGAGAAGAGAGTTACATGGGACAGAGATCTGTTTGCCTTCCAGGCTGCAGGCCAGCATTTGGAGCCACTGAATCCATTGTATTTTCTTTGTGTTGAAGCCACAGTTATGTGGGCATCAATTCAAAGTTCCCTTGTTTAGAGTGTTCATTCAGTAATATTATGTGGGACACTCTGGCCATCTCTCTCCCAATAACTTGACCTCTGTAATTTTTTAAAAATAATTGAGGAGTAAGTAGCTCATGGATAAGTAAGGACAGTATAAGTAGATCATTCCATTTGTGCTGCAGAACTAAGTTTCCCATTGAGAGGAGCAGGAGACTTAATGGCCCCAAGATGTTTGTTTAGATTATCCAGAGAGGTGGGAGTTTAGAGGGATCTAAAACCATATTCCGCTGTCCCTCTCAGTTCACCACGGCCAGAAGCAGACCCAAGGCAATGATGGCCATGAAAGCGATTGATTCTGAAGTGATCCCAGGAAACATCCTAAGAGTTGAGGAAGTAGGACAGGGAAGGGAAGGAGACCAACCTAAGGCTCAATGTCAAGTTCCATGGTGGGAGACTTTGGCTGGACCTTTCAGGGAGTTCTGGAGACAATGTGATCACATCTCAGAGTTGTCCCCATCAGGGTGAGGGAACTGGAATATTTATATCCCCCATGCTTCCAGTCACTGGCCAAGGACTGCTCTGGAAGGGTCTTGCTGGTCTTCCCTGTAGGCAAAGCAGCTCTCAAAGAGAGAGCGGTTGCTGCCTGTTGGAAGCAGAAGTGGTTAAGGGCTGGGGGAACTGAGTCAGGCAGTGTCATTCTCTGTTGCTTCTCTCACATGATCCCAGTCAAGAATTGCAGATGGAAATCAACCTCCAGTGTAGCTGATGACCCTGTGGTGAGGTGTGATCATCAGCAATTTGTGTACCATGCGGGAGCATGAGAATGGTTATATACACAAAAGAATTTGCTTAGAAAACCTTAAACCTGAAGAATCACCATGGGGCCATTTCCAGTTTTGAAAATCACTGATGCTGTATTCCCTCAGAGCCAACCACATTCTGTTTAGACAGAAGGCTTTTACAGGTAAGGTGAGGCAAGACAGTTACGACATGTGCAGCACTGGAGGGTTTCCCATCCATTCAGGAACATTTTGAAGTATAGCCATAGCCAACTTCCTTCTGAGCCCTTGGGTGGCTTTGTAAGAGGTTCACTTCTCTAGAGAAATGGGGTCTGTGATTCTTGATCTATTGCAGTATGGCAAAGACTCTGGAGACAGATGCCAAGTTCAAATCCTGGCTCATCATAACAATTGAGTTGTTTTGAGGATTAAATGAGTTAATGTATGTAAGCTTCGAACAATGTCAGGCCCATAGTAATTGTTCAATAAATACCTACTATTATTATCACATAAGAGATACCTTATGTTTTGAAATTGGAGGATCAAAGTTGTTACATAATACTTTATTATATCAACTATAAAGATGATTCTTATCCTCGTTTAGCGGGTGAGTGACATTAAAATGTCTGGATGAAGCTAGATTTGCTAATGCAATTTATAGTTTAGTATCTTGCAGAAATGCCATATTGGGGACCTCATGAAAACTTCTGTATATTTTTCTTATAACTGTGATCTGGGGACAGATCCTTCACTCTCAGGAGTTGGAGCTTCCAGAGGGAAAGACCCTGGTGGCCTCTAGCTACCATTTTCTTCTTGTTTCTCTCCATGTAATGGAGAAGGGTGGTCAGCCTCTGCTGATGACCTCTGATCTTGGTCCCATGAGCTGAGATCACACAGGCTCTGGGAGCTGATGCAGCAGCTCTATCAGCTCAATACACTAATGTTCAAATGGAGGAAGAGTAAATTAAGGCTTAGAAAAGGTGGAAGATACTGCTGCTGCCTCTCATTTACTGCACATCCTGACAGCTCAGGGTATTAAAAGCAATAACTATTTAGGTGCAGGTGTTGCCACTGTAGCCACGGTACAAAAATGAGCTATTAAAAACACTGAGATTTGCAGATCATTAAAGATAACTGTGAACTCACAGTGGGCTTAAGGTGTTTTTAAAATCACGTATTTGAGCTGCATTGTAAAGCAACATTAGAAGATTATACAGTAGCATCATTTTACCCCAGGGTTTTGAGTGTTTCAGAAAGGAGTCCTGTTGCTAAACCAGTCATTGACTCTCAACTGGGCTGATGGGGAGCTGGTATGGTTTCTCTGTTGATAGAGAGACACATGATAAAGGGGACTCCCTGGTCATTATTTGCTGATCATAGCTTCTCAGCAACTGCTCTTAGGCCAGGTTTTTATTGTGCTTACCTCTGAAGAAGTTGCTCAGAGCAAAAGTTTGTTGCTGTGATAAGCCGTAGGGATGGAGGTTGTCATGCTAGGAGGAGATGGCAGCAACTCTCCTTGTCATGGGCTGTAATTTTGCTATGCAAATTTATCCAGGGTTGATAATTATTGTTTGATTTCCTGGCTTGCTCAACCAGATTCTGAAGTTTGACCTAGGCCAAGATACCCATCAGAAAATACTATGTCATGACTTCAGAGCAGAATGGCATTTCACAGCCTGGACAATTTGAGGAAAGATATTCTCTGTCTTAAACATAATCAATTGTATGGAGACCTAGTTGTAATAGGAGCAAAGGGAGGGCATTTTAAAATAGTAAAATAGTAAAATAGTTAAAATATATCTCACTATTTTCTTTGTAGTAGATAGGAAGTATTTTTATGGCATTACCCGTTTTTAACTTTTCATTCAATGCTGCTTTAGTATACCATTTCTCATATCTATTATTTAAAAGTTCCATTAGGGTTTTGAGATCCATTAGAATTTTATAACAGTATGAAATGTGATGTCAACAGGGTACCATTTTTCTTTTTTATAATTAAAAATAGATTTTTTCCCTTATTTTAAAGTACCTGATTGAAATACAGATAGAAAATTAGAAAATACCAATAAGCAAAAAGAAAAAGGACATCAATAATCCCACCATCTATTGATAGCTATTGTTTTCCTGGGCTAATGCATGTCTCATTCGCTGTACCAGTTGTTCATGCCCACCATCTGTTCTGACTGGTTGGTGCTTGTAATTCCCAATTGTTAAATATTTTGAATATCACCTTTGAAATACTACTGTTTTATAATTTTGAGTGTATCTTTCTGGACATTTAAAATAAGTATATATAGATATATTTTGTTTTTTAAAAAATCAAAGATGTAATTGAGATATAATTCACATATAATGAAAGCATGGATTTTAAGTGTACAGTTTGGTAAGTTTTGACAAATGCATATGCCCAAGTAACCACTACCACAATCACTACCACAACCACAACCCCTGCCCTCCACCCCCACCAAGAATGCCCTTATGCCCCTTAGCAGTCAATATTCCCAGCCCCCATCCAGCCTAAGCAACAATGGATCTGTTTTTCATCTTATATTAGTTATGTCTTTCTTAGATTTCATATAAATGGAATCATACAGTAGGCACTCTTTTGCACCTGGCTTTTTTTCATGTAGTTTAATGTTTTTCTGAGATTCACCAATGTTGTTGTTTTTATCAGTAATTAATTCATTTTTATTGCTGAGTAATATGCCATTATATAGACAACACAATTTGTCTATTGGTTTACCTGTTGATGGGAATTCAGGTTGTTCCCAGTGTTTAGCTATTATGAATAAAGTTGCTGTGAATGTTCATGTACAAGTCTTTATGTAGACAAATATCATTTCCAGAAATGTAATTGTTGGATCAATTCAAGGGTATGTATACATTTAATTTGATGAGAAACTGCCAAACTGTTGGACCATTTTACATTCCTACCAACAATGTGTGTGAATTCCAATTACTCTAATCTTTGTCAGTATTCAGTATTGTCAGTATTTTTTTAAGCCATTCTATTGGATATATAGTGATATCTCATTGTGGTTTAAATTTGTATTTCCCGATGACTAATAATGTTAAACATTTTTTTCATGTGCTTTCTGTCATTCGTATGTGAAGTGTCTTCAGATCTTTTGACCATTAAAAAAATCTTTTTATTAGGTTGTAAACGTTCTTTGTGCCTTCTGGATACAAAACCTTTGTCAGATATATGTATTGCAAATATTTTCACATGGTTTCTGGCTTACCTTTTCATTTTCTTAATAGTGTATTTTGAAGAGCAGACCTTTTAAATTTTACTGAGGTCCAATTTATCCTTATTTTTCTTACGTAGTTTGTACTTTTCTTGTCCTAAGTAATTTTTGCCTACTCTGAAATAGTAATGATTTTATATCTGTTTTCATCCAGAAGTTTTATTATCGTTTTAGTTTTTATGTTATATTTATGGTCCATTTAGTGTTAATTTTATGTGTGGTGTGAGGTTAGAGTAGCGGTTCATTTTTGTTCCATATGGATATCCAGTTGTTCAGCACCATTTGCTGAAAAGACTGGCATTTTCCAGTGGATTACCTTGGCATATTTATAGAAAATCAGTTGACTTTATTTGAACAGTTCTATTTATGGACTTTGTTCTGTTCTGTAACTCTATACCTATCGATTTTGATGACAATAACTTTGTCTTGAAATTTAATGGTACAAGGTCTTCAACTTTTTCTTCTTCTGTAGAAATCTTTAAATTGTTCTAGGTTTTATCCATATCTATATACAGCTTAGAATCAGCTTATCAATTTCTACAAAAAAGCCTGCTGGAAATTTGGTTGGGATTGCATTGAATCTAGAGATCAATTTGGGAAGAACTGTCATTTTGACAAAATTGAGGCTTTAAATCCATGAACATGGCACATATCCCCATTTATTTAGATTTTTAAAATTTTTCTCAGCAACATTTTGTAGTTTTCAGTGTACAGATATTGCACATATTCTGTTAAATTTTTGCTGGAGTATTTTGCAATTTCTGATGTTATTGTAAATGGTATTTTACCTCTTATTTTCCATTTGTTATTAGTATATGGAAATACAACTGATTTTTGTATATTCCTTTTGTATCTGAGGACATTGCTAAATTCATTTATTTTACAGCTTTTTGGAATTACTTAGGATTTTCTGTAAACATAAACAAGTTTTCTACAAATAAAGACAGTTTTTCTTTGCTTCCAGTCAGTATGCTTTTTATTATTTGTTTGTATCTTTGTTCGTAATCACCATACTTGCACTGGCAAGGACTTCAAATAATTGTTAGATTAAAGTGGTGCTTTGTTCTTGACGTTGGGAGGAAGGTTTGAGTCTTTCATCATGAGATATGATGTTAGTGGCAGGATTTTCATAGATGCCTTTTATTAGGTTGAGGAAGCTCCCCTCTATTGCCTGTTTATTAAGTTTTTAATTATGCATAGATACTGTTTCATCAATGCCTTTTCTGCGTGTATTGAGTTAATCATATTTTTTTTCTCATTTTTTTTGTTAACATGGTGAATTACCTTGACTTTCAAATGTTCAACCAACTTTGTATTCTTTGCGTAGACCCCACTTGGTCATTTTAATACATATTATCATTATTATATGTTGTTGAATTAGATTTGCTAACATTCTGTTAATGACTTTTACAGCTATGTTCATCAGGGTTATTGGTCTGTAGTTTTCTTTTCTTATAATATCTTTGTCTGGTTTTGGTTTCAAGGTTTTGCTGGCCTCACAAACTGAATTGGGAAATGATCCTTCTCCACTATTTCCTGAAATACTTTGTGTAGGATTGGTCTTATTTCTTTCTTAAATACATGATATAATTTTCCATTAAAGTTACCTGAAATTACAATTTTTCTTGTGGGAAGGTTTTAAATAGATATAGGGTTATTTGGATTTTATGTTTCATCTTGTTTTGGGTTTTTTTTTTTTTGAAATTTATTTTATTTTTTTTATACAGCAGGTTCTTATTAGTCATCAATTTTATACACATCAGTGTATACATATCAATCCCATTCGCCCAACTCAGCACACCACCATTCCCACCCCACCGCGGCTTTCCCCCCTTGGTGTCCACACGTTTGTTCTCTACATCTGTGTCTCAAGTTCTGCCCTGCAAACCAGTTCATCTGTACCATTTTTCTAGGTTCCACATATATGTGTTAATATACGATATTTGTTTTTCTCTTTCTGACTTACTTCACTCTGTATGACAGTCTCTAGATCCATCCACGTCTCAACAAATGACTCAATTTCATTCCTTTTTATGGCTGAGTAATATTCATACTCATTATGTATACATAATACATTGTATATATGTACCACAACTTCTTTATCCATTCGTCTGTTGATGGGCATTTAGGTTGCTTCCATGACCTGGCATTGTAAATAGTGCTGCAATGAACATTGGGGTGCATGTGTCTTTTTGCATTCTGGTTTTCTCTGGGTATATGCCCAGTAGTGGGATTGCTGGTCATATGGTAATTCTATTTTTAGTTTTTTAAGGAACCTCCATACTGTTTTCCATAGTGGCTGTATCAATTTATTGAGTAGCTTTTCATGTGCTTCTTGGCCATCTGTATATCTTCTTTGGAGAAATGTCTATTTAGGTCTTCTGCCCATTTTTTGATTGGGTTGTGTGTTTCTTTAATATTGAGCTTCATGAGCAGTTTATATATTTTGGAGGTTAATCCTTTGTCCATTGATTCGTTTGCAAATATATTCTCCCATTCTGAGGGTTGCCTTTTCATCTTGTTTGTGGTTTCCTTTGCTGTGCAAAAGCTTTTAAGTGTCATTAGATCCCATTTGTTTATTTTTGTTTTTATTTCCATTACTCAAGGAGGTGGATCAAAAAAGATCTTGCTGTGATTTATGTCAAAGAGTGTTCTTCCTATGCTTTCCTCAAAGAGTTTTATAATCTCTGGTCTTACATTTAGGTCTCTAATCCATTTTGAGTTTATTTCTGTGGATGGTGTTAGGGAGTGTTCTAATTTCATTCTTTTACATGTAGCTGTCCAGCTCTCCCAACACCACTTATAGAAGAGACTGTCTTTTCTCCATTGTATATCCTTGCCTCCTTTGTCATAGATTAGTTGACCATAGGTGCGTGGGTTTATCTCTGGGCTTTCTGTTCTGTTCCTTTGATCTATATTTCTGTTTTGTGCCAGTACCATATTGTCTTGATTACTGTAGCTTTGTAGTATAGTCTGAAGTCAGGGAGTCTGTTTCCTCCAGCTCCGTTTTTTTTCCCTCAAGACTGCTTTGGCTATTTGGGATCTTTCTGTTTTTGTGCCAGTACCATATTGTCTTGATTACTGTAGCTTTGTAGTATAGTCTGAAGTCAGGGAGTCTGTTTCCTCCAGCTCCGTTTTTTTTCCCTCAAGACTGCTTTGGCTATTTGGGATCTTTTTTGTCTCCATACAAATTTTAAGATTTTTTGTTCTAGTTCTGTAAAAAATGCCATTGGTAATTTGATAGGGATTGCATTGAATCTGTAGATTGCTTTGGGTAGTATAGTCATTTTCACAATATTGCTTCTTCCAATCCAAGAACATGGTATATCTCTCCATCTGTTGGTATCATCTTTAATTTCTTTCTTCAGTGTCTTATAGTTTTCTGCATACAGGTCTTTTGTCTCCCTAGGTAGGTTTATTCCTAGGTATTTTATTCTTTTTGTTGCAGTGGTAAATGGGAGTGTTTCCT
>NC_041233.1:59874761-59875456 GCF_002837175.3 Physeter macrocephalus
ATAGGAATGCAAGAGATTTCTGTGCTTTAATTTTGTATCCTGCAACTTTACCAAATTCATTGATCAGCTCCAGTAGTTTTCTGTTGGCATCTTTAGGATTCTCTGTGTATAGTATCAGTTTTTCACCATTGAGAATGATGTTTGCCATGGGTTTGTCATATATGGCCTTTATTATGTTGAGGTAGGTTCCCTCTATGCCCACTTTCTGGAGAGTTTTTATCATAAATATGTGTTGAATATTGTCCAAAGCTTTTTCTGCATTTATTGAGATGATCATATGTTTTTTATTCTTCAATTTGTGAATATGGTGTATCACATTGATTGATTTGCATATGTTGAAGATCCTTGCATCCCTGGGATAAATCCCACTTGATCATGGTGTATGATACTTTTAATGTGTTGTTGGATTCTGTTTGCTAGTATTTTGTAGAGGATTTTTGCATCTATATTCATCTGTGATATTGGTCAGTAATTTTCTTTTTTTTGTGGTATCTTTGTCTGGTTTTGGTATCACGGTGATGGTAGCCTCGTAGAATGAGTTTGGGAGTGTTCCTTCCTCTGCAATTTTTTGGAAGAGTTTGAGAAGGATGGGTGTTAGCCCTTCTCTAAATGTTTGATACAATTCACCTGTGAAGGCATCTGTTCCTGGACTTTTGTTTGTTGGAAGATTTTTAATCAGTTTCAATTTCATTACT
>NC_041233.1:59875595-59881541 GCF_002837175.3 Physeter macrocephalus
TTTTCTATTTCTTCCTGGTTCAGTCTTGGAAGGTTATACTTTTCTAAGAATTTGTCCATTTCTTCCAGGTTGTCCATTTTATTGGCATAGACTTGCTTGTAGTAGTCTCCTAGGATGCTTTGTATTTCTGTGGTGTCTGTTGCAACTTCTCCTTTATCATTTCTAATTTTATTGATTTGAGTCCCCTCCCTCTTTTTTTTGATGAGTCTGGCTAATGGTTTATCAATTTTTTAATCTTCTCAGGGAACCAGCTTTTAGTTTTATTGATCTTTGCTATTGTTTTCTTTGTTTGGATTTCATTTATTTCTGCTGTTTTTATTGATCTTTGCTATTGTTTTCTTTGTTTGTATTTCATTTATTTCTGCTGTGATCTTTATGATTTCTTTCGTTCTGCTAACTTTGGGGTTTTTCTGTTCTTTCTCTAATTGCTTTAGGTGTAAGGTTAGATTGTTTATTCGAGATTTTTCTTGTTTCTTGAGGTAGGCTTGTACAGCTCTAAATTTCCCTCTTAGAACTGCTTTTGCTGCATCCCATAGGTTTTGGATTGTAGTGTTTTTATTGTCATTTGTCTCTAGGTATTTTTTGATTTTGCTCCTATGTTGGGTGCATATATATGTTTATAATTGTTATATCTTCTTCTTGGATTGATCCCTTGATCATTATGTAGTGTCCTTCCTTGTCTCTTGTAACATTCTTTATTTTAAAGTCTATTTTATCTGCTATGAGTATTGCTACTCCAGCTTTCTTTTGATTTCCATTTGCATGGAATATCTTTTTCCATCCCCTCACTTTCAGACTGTGTGTGTCCCTAGGTCTGAAGTGGGTCTCTTGTAGACAGCATAAAATGGGTCTTGTTTTTATATCCAGTCCGCGAGCCTGTGTCTTTCAGTTGGAGCATCTAATCCATTCATGTTTAAGGTAATTATCGATATGTATGTTCCCATGACCATTTTCTTAATTTTATGGTTTTGTTTTTGTAGGTCCTTTTCTTCTCTTGTGTTTCCTTCTTAGAGAAGTTCCTTTAGCATTTGTTGTAGAGCTGGTTTGGTGGTGCTGAATTCTCTTAGCTTTTGCTTGTCTGTAAAGCTTTTGATCTCTCCATCAAATCTGAATGAGATCCTTGCTGGGTAGAATAATCTTGGTTGTAGGTTCTTCCATTTCATCACTTTAAATATGTCATGCCACTCCCTTCTGGCTTGCAGAGTTCCTGCTGAGAAATCAGCTGTTAACCTTATGGGAGTTCCCTTGTATGTTATTTGTCATTTTTCCCTTGCTGCTTTCAGTAATTTTTCTTTGTCTTTAATTTTTGGCAGTTTGATCACTATTTGTCTCGGTGTGTTTCTCCCTGGGTTTAGCCTGCCTGGGACTCTGTGCTTCCTGGACTTGGGTGGCTATTTCCTTTCCCATGTTAGTGAAGTTTTCGACTATAATCTCTTCAAATATTTTCTCGGGTCCTTGCTCTCTCTCTTTTCCTTCTGGGGCCCCTATAATGCGAATGTTGTTGAGTTTAATGTTGTCCCAGAGGTTTCTTAGGCTGTCTTCATTTCTTTTCATTCTTTTTTCTTTATTCTGTTCCGTAGCAGTGAATTCCACAATTCTGTCTTCCCGCCCACTTTTCCATTCTTCTGCCTTACTTATTCTGCTACTGATTCCTTCTAGTGTATTTTTCATTTCAGTTATTGTGTTGTTCATCTCTGTTTGTTCTTTCATTCTTATAGGTCTTAGTTAAACATTCCTTGCATCTTTTCGATGTTTGCCTCCATTCTTATTCCGAGGTCCTGGATCATCTTCACTATCATTAATCTGAATTCTTTTTCTGGAAGGTTGCCTATCTCCACTTCATTTAGTTGTTTTTCTGGGGTTTTATCTTGTTCCTTCATCTGATACATAGCCCTCTGCCTTTTCATCTTGTCTGTCTTTCTGTGAATGTGGTTTTCATTCCACAGGCTGCAGAATTGTATTTCTTCTTGCTTCTGCTGTCTGTCCTCTGGTGAATGAGGCTATCTAAGAGGCTTGAGCAAGTTTCCTGATGCAAGGGACTGGTGGTAGGTAGTGCTGGGTGTTGCTCTGGTGGGCAGAACTCAGTAAAACTTTAATCCGCTTGTCTGTTGATGGGTGGGGCTGGGTTCCCTTTCTGTTGTTTGTTTGGCCTGAGGCCACCCAACACTGGAGCCTACCTGGGCTCTTTGGTGGGGCTAATGGCGGACTCTGGGAGGGTTCAAAACAAGGAGTACTTCCGAAAACTTCTGCTGCCAGTGTCCTTGTCCTCATGGTGAGACACAGCCACCCCCCACCTCTGCAGGAGACCCTCCAACACTAGCAGGTAGGTCTGGTTCAGTCTCCTATGGGGTCACTGCTCCTTCCCCTGGTTCCCGATGCACACACTACTTTGTGTGTGACCTCCAAGAGTGGAGTCTCTGTTTCCCCCAGTCCTGTCAAAGTCCTGTAATCAAGTCCCACTAGCCTTCAAAGTCTGATTCTCTAGGAATTCCTCCTCCCGTTGCCAGACCCCCAGGTTGTGAAGCCTGCCTTGGGGCTCAGAACCTTTACACAAGTGGGTGGACTTATGTGGTATAAGTGTTCTCCAGTTTGTGAGTCACCCACCCAGCAGTTATGGGATTTTATTTTATTGTGATTGTGCCCCTCCTATCATCTCATTGTGGCTTCTCCTTTGTCTTTGGATATGGCATATCTTTTTTGATGAGTTCCAGTGTCTTCCTGTCGATGATTGTTCAACAGTTAGTTGTGATTCTGGTGCTCTTGCAAGAGGGAATGAGAGCATGTCCTTCTTCTCTGCCATCTTGAACCAATCTCCTGTTTCACCTTGTTTTGATTTTAATAATTTGTGTCTTTCAAGGAGTTTGTGTATGTCATATAAGTTGTTAAAGTATTGACTTAAAGTTGTTCAAAATATTCTTTTTACTACCCTTAACATTGCTAGGATCCAAACAAATATTCCTTATTTCATTCTAGATATTGGTAATTTAAATCTTCTCTCCTTTTTTTTCTTTATGAGCATCTTGCTTGGAGTTTATCAATAAACTTTTATTGATATTTTCAAAGAACTAGCCTTTTGTTTTATTAAGTTTTGTCTATTGTCAGTTTTTTATTTCATTCATTTCTGGTCTAATATTTAGTATTTTCTTTCTTCTACTTTGGGTCTGATTTCCTCTTATTTTTTCTTCCTTTTATAGCTTCTTAACATAGTTGATTTTATCCCTTTCCTTTTTAAAAATACAGCCTATAGCTATGTATTTCTCTTTAAGCTGTGCTTAAAATGCTCCCCCACATTTTAGTATGTTCTGTTTTCATTATTATTCAGTCTAATTAGTTTCTACTTTACTCTATGACTGTTTCTCTGACTCATGGGCTGTTTAGAATCATGTTTTTAAATTTCACAAATGTCTAGGTGCTTTTTCAAGTATCCTTTTGTTACTAATTTTTAATTTAATTTAGTTATCAGAGAACATGTTCTGTATACTTTGAATCATTCCAAAATGATTGAGATTTGTTTAATGGGCTGGAGTATAGACTGTCTTGATACTTGTTCTATATGCACTTGAAAATAATATATATTTTGCTTTTGTCGGGTGGAGTGTTGTGTAGCTGTCGATTAGGTGAAGTTAATTTGCTAAGTGTTGTTCAACTCTTCTAAATTGTTGCTGATTTTTTTTCTACTTGTTCTGTGGATTACTGAGAGTGGATTGTCAAAACTCCAAATATGATTGTGGCTTTTTCTATTTGTCCTTTCACTGTTGACAGTTTTTGCTGCCTGTACTTTGAAGCTTTGAAATTAGTGCATAGACATTTAGGATTATATCTTCTTGATAAATTGACCCTCTTATTATTATAAAAGACTTCTCTTTTTATTCCTGGTAATATTGGTTATCTCAAAGCCTACTTTGTCTAATATTAATATAGTCACTCCAGCTTTATTATTATTAGTGTTTGTATAGTATAGTTTTTCACATCCTTTTACTTTTAAGCTATTGGTATCCTTATATTAAAATATACCCATTGTAGATAGAATATAGTTGGATGTTGCTTTTTTCCTTTGAAGTTCAGTATGGAGGGCAATCTTGCCCTTTTAATTGGAGGGATTAGATCAATTACATTTAAATCAGTTATAAATATTGTTTAGTTTAGGTCTGCCGTCTTTCTCTTTGTTTTCTATTTGTCTTATCTGTTCCTCTTTTCCCATCTGCCTTTGTAGTGAGTTTCTTTTTAGCTTTATTGAGGTATAATTGACAAATTGTAAGATATTTAAAGTGTATGACATGATGATTCAATGTACGTATACATTGTGAAAGGATTCCCCCCATTGAGTTAATTAACATATCCATCACCTCACATATTTACCTTTACTTTGTGGAGGAGTGAGAACATTTAAGTTCTATTGTCGGCAAATTTCAATTACATAATACACTGTTATTAACTATAGACATCATGTTATACTTAAATCCTCAGAACTTATTCCCCTTATAACTGAAAGTTTATACCCTTTTACTAACCTCTCCCTTTGTTGTTGTATTGTTTTCTGGTATATAATATTTCTGATTATGAGTCTGCAAATATTCTTATCTTTGTTCACCTGAATATAATTTGTCTTTTACTTTACAAAATTTGTCTTTAGAACTGATTTTGGGGATTTTATTATGATACTTTGGTGTGATTTTTTTTTTTTAATGTTTATCCTGCTTGGGAGTCATTGAGATTTGGGGGTATATAGGCTTATAGTTTCCATAAAATTTGGAAAAAACATTGACCATTATTTTTTCAAAATTTTTTGTGCACTCTCTTTCTGGGATTTCTATTACTTTCATGTTGGACAGTTTGATAGTATCTTACAGGCATTGATTTCTCTATTAATTTTCAGTCTTTTTTTGTTTTGTGATTCTTTGAAATGGAAACTTTGGATAGTTTCTATTGCTATGTCTTAAAGTTTCACTAATATTTCCTTGTGCAGTGTTTACTCTATGGTTAACCCCCATTCAGTAAATTTCTTATTTCAGGTATTGTATTTTTCAGCTTTAGAAGTTTCATTTGGTTACTTTTCTATCTTCCATCTCTCTCCTCTTTATGTTCATGGATTCTTTATGTACATGAGCTGTTTTTGTTTTTACCATAGCTGTTTTGAAATCCCTATCTACTAATTACATCATCTCTGTAATTTATAGCTATTTCTACTGACTGAACTTTCTTCTGGTTTTGGTCACATTTTCCTGCATCTTTGCAAATCTGGTAATTTTCTATTGGATGTTAGATATTGTGAGTATCACACTATTGAGTGTCTAGGTTTTGTTGTCTTCCTTTAATGAGTGTGCAGGTTTGTTTTGGTAGATAGTTAAATTCCTTGTGAATTACCTTAGAGTCTTATTCAAAATTTTTAAAAAATTTAAACTCATTTTCAGACTTACAGAAAAGGTGCAAGAATAGTACAAAGAGTTCATTGATATGCTTCACCCAGATTAACCAACTGCTATCATTTTACTACATTGGCTTTATTCATTTATCTTTTGTTTTCTGAACCCATTTAAGAGTAAATTGTAAAGATGATGCTTCTTTACTCCTAAATGCTTCAGAGTGTATTTCCTAAAGACAAGGAACCTGGTTACATAACTCTCATAAAATCAACCTCAGAAAATTAGCACAATATAATAGTATTTTCTAATCAGAGACTTTATTGAGATTTTACACCTTATCCCATTTATGTTCTTTATAGAAAGTGAAAATCCAATACCATGTCTTACATTCAGTTGTTGTATATCTTTAGACCCTTTACATCTGGAATGTATCATGAGTCTTTCTTTTTTTTTTTTTTTTTTTGTGGTATGCGGGCCTCCCTCTGCTGCGGCCTCTCCCGTTGCGGAGCACAGGCTCCGGACGCGCAGGCCCAGCGGCCATGGCTCACGGGCCCAGCCGCTCCGCGGCATGTGGGATCCTCCC
>NC_041233.1:59885463-59899010 GCF_002837175.3 Physeter macrocephalus
AAGCTTTTGATCTCTCCATCAAATCTGAATGAGATCCTTGCTGGGTAGAATAATCTTGGTTGTAGGTTCTTCCATTTCATCACTTTAAATATGTCATGCCACTCCCTTCTGGCTTGCAGAGTTCCTGCTGAGAAATCAGCTGTTAACCTTATGGGAGTTCCCTTGTATGTTATTTGTCATTTTTCCCTTGCTGCTTTCAGTAATTTTTCTTTGTCTTTAATTTTTGGCAGTTTGATCACTATTTGTCTCGGTGTGTTTCTCCCTGGGTTTAGCCTGCCTGGGACTCTGTGCTTCCTGGACTTGGGTGGCTATTTCCTTTCCCATGTTAGTGAAGTTTTCGACTATAATCTCTTCAAATATTTTCTCGGGTCCTTGCTCTCTCTCTTTTCCTTCTGGGGCCCCTATAATGCGAATGTTGTTGAGTTTAATGTTGTCCCAGAGGTTTCTTAGGCTGTCTTCATTTCTTTTCATTCTTTTTTCTTTATTCTGTTCCGTAGCAGTGAATTCCACAATTCTGTCTTCCCGCCCACTTTTCCATTCTTCTGCCTTACTTATTCTGCTACTGATTCCTTCTAGTGTATTTTTCATTTCAGTTATTGTGTTGTTCATCTCTGTTTGTTCTTTCATTCTTATAGGTCTTAGTTAAACATTCCTTGCATCTTTTCGATGTTTGCCTCCATTCTTATTCCGAGGTCCTGGATCATCTTCACTATCATTAATCTGAATTCTTTTTCTGGAAGGTTGCCTATCTCCACTTCATTTAGTTGTTTTTCTGGGGTTTTATCTTGTTCCTTCATCTGATACATAGCCCTCTGCCTTTTCATCTTGTCTGTCTTTCTGTGAATGTGGTTTTCATTCCACAGGCTGCAGAATTGTATTTCTTCTTGCTTCTGCTGTCTGTCCTCTGGTGAATGAGGCTATCTAAGAGGCTTGAGCAAGTTTCCTGATGCAAGGGACTGGTGGTAGGTAGTGCTGGGTGTTGCTCTGGTGGGCAGAACTCAGTAAAACTTTAATCCGCTTGTCTGTTGATGGGTGGGGCTGGGTTCCCTTTCTGTTGTTTGTTTGGCCTGAGGCCACCCAACACTGGAGCCTACCTGGGCTCTTTGGTGGGGCTAATGGCGGACTCTGGGAGGGTTCAAAACAAGGAGTACTTCCGAAAACTTCTGCTGCCAGTGTCCTTGTCCTCATGGTGAGACACAGCCACCCCCCACCTCTGCAGGAGACCCTCCAACACTAGCAGGTAGGTCTGGTTCAGTCTCCTATGGGGTCACTGCTCCTTCCCCTGGTTCCCGATGCACACACTACTTTGTGTGTGACCTCCAAGAGTGGAGTCTCTGTTTCCCCCAGTCCTGTCAAAGTCCTGTAATCAAGTCCCACTAGCCTTCAAAGTCTGATTCTCTAGGAATTCCTCCTCCCGTTGCCAGACCCCCAGGTTGTGAAGCCTGCCTTGGGGCTCAGAACCTTTACACAAGTGGGTGGACTTATGTGGTATAAGTGTTCTCCAGTTTGTGAGTCACCCACCCAGCAGTTATGGGATTTTATTTTATTGTGATTGTGCCCCTCCTATCATCTCATTGTGGCTTCTCCTTTGTCTTTGGATATGGCATATCTTTTTTGATGAGTTCCAGTGTCTTCCTGTCGATGATTGTTCAACAGTTAGTTGTGATTCTGGTGCTCTTGCAAGAGGGAATGAGAGCATGTCCTTCTTCTCTGCCATCTTGAACCAATCTCCTGTTTCACCTTGTTTTGATTTTAATAATTTGTGTCTTTCAAGGAGTTTGTGTATGTCATATAAGTTGTTAAAGTATTGACTTAAAGTTGTTCAAAATATTCTTTTTACTACCCTTAACATTGCTAGGATCCAAACAAATATTCCTTATTTCATTCTAGATATTGGTAATTTAAATCTTCTCTCCTTTTTTTTCTTTATGAGCATCTTGCTTGGAGTTTATCAATAAACTTTTATTGATATTTTCAAAGAACTAGCCTTTTGTTTTATTAAGTTTTGTCTATTGTCAGTTTTTTATTTCATTCATTTCTGGTCTAATATTTAGTATTTTCTTTCTTCTACTTTGGGTCTGATTTCCTCTTATTTTTTCTTCCTTTTATAGCTTCTTAACATAGTTGATTTTATCCCTTTCCTTTTTAAAAATACAGCCTATAGCTATGTATTTCTCTTTAAGCTGTGCTTAAAATGCTCCCCCACATTTTAGTATGTTCTGTTTTCATTATTATTCAGTCTAATTAGTTTCTACTTTACTCTATGACTGTTTCTCTGACTCATGGGCTGTTTAGAATCATGTTTTTAAATTTCACAAATGTCTAGGTGCTTTTTCAAGTATCCTTTTGTTACTAATTTTTAATTTAATTTAGTTATCAGAGAACATGTTCTGTATACTTTGAATCATTCCAAAATGATTGAGATTTGTTTAATGGGCTGGAGTATAGACTGTCTTGATACTTGTTCTATATGCACTTGAAAATAATATATATTTTGCTTTTGTCGGGTGGAGTGTTGTGTAGCTGTCGATTAGGTGAAGTTAATTTGCTAAGTGTTGTTCAACTCTTCTAAATTGTTGCTGATTTTTTTTCTACTTGTTCTGTGGATTACTGAGAGTGGATTGTCAAAACTCCAAATATGATTGTGGCTTTTTCTATTTGTCCTTTCACTGTTGACAGTTTTTGCTGCCTGTACTTTGAAGCTTTGAAATTAGTGCATAGACATTTAGGATTATATCTTCTTGATAAATTGACCCTCTTATTATTATAAAAGACTTCTCTTTTTATTCCTGGTAATATTGGTTATCTCAAAGCCTACTTTGTCTAATATTAATATAGTCACTCCAGCTTTATTATTATTAGTGTTTGTATAGTATAGTTTTTCACATCCTTTTACTTTTAAGCTATTGGTATCCTTATATTAAAATATACCCATTGTAGATAGAATATAGTTGGATGTTGCTTTTTTCCTTTGAAGTTCAGTATGGAGGGCAATCTTGCCCTTTTAATTGGAGGGATTAGATCAATTACATTTAAATCAGTTATAAATATTGTTTAGTTTAGGTCTGCCGTCTTTCTCTTTGTTTTCTATTTGTCTTATCTGTTCCTCTTTTCCCATCTGCCTTTGTAGTGAGTTTCTTTTTAGCTTTATTGAGGTATAATTGACAAATTGTAAGATATTTAAAGTGTATGACATGATGATTCAATGTACGTATACATTGTGAAAGGATTCCCCCCATTGAGTTAATTAACATATCCATCACCTCACATATTTACCTTTACTTTGTGGAGGAGTGAGAACATTTAAGTTCTATTGTCGGCAAATTTCAATTACATAATACACTGTTATTAACTATAGACATCATGTTATACTTAAATCCTCAGAACTTATTCCCCTTATAACTGAAAGTTTATACCCTTTTACTAACCTCTCCCTTTGTTGTTGTATTGTTTTCTGGTATATAATATTTCTGATTATGAGTCTGCAAATATTCTTATCTTTGTTCACCTGAATATAATTTGTCTTTTACTTTACAAAATTTGTCTTTAGAACTGATTTTGGGGATTTTATTATGATACTTTGGTGTGATTTTTTTTTTTTAATGTTTATCCTGCTTGGGAGTCATTGAGATTTGGGGGTATATAGGCTTATAGTTTCCATAAAATTTGGAAAAAACATTGACCATTATTTTTTCAAAATTTTTTGTGCACTCTCTTTCTGGGATTTCTATTACTTTCATGTTGGACAGTTTGATAGTATCTTACAGGCATTGATTTCTCTATTAATTTTCAGTCTTTTTTTGTTTTGTGATTCTTTGAAATGGAAACTTTGGATAGTTTCTATTGCTATGTCTTAAAGTTTCACTAATATTTCCTTGTGCAGTGTTTACTCTATGGTTAACCCCCATTCAGTAAATTTCTTATTTCAGGTATTGTATTTTTCAGCTTTAGAAGTTTCATTTGGTTACTTTTCTATCTTCCATCTCTCTCCTCTTTATGTTCATGGATTCTTTATGTACATGAGCTGTTTTTGTTTTTACCATAGCTGTTTTGAAATCCCTATCTACTAATTACATCATCTCTGTAATTTATAGCTATTTCTACTGACTGAACTTTCTTCTGGTTTTGGTCACATTTTCCTGCATCTTTGCAAATCTGGTAATTTTCTATTGGATGTTAGATATTGTGAGTATCACACTATTGAGTGTCTAGGTTTTGTTGTCTTCCTTTAATGAGTGTGCAGGTTTGTTTTGGTAGATAGTTAAATTCCTTGTGAATTACCTTAGAGTCTTATTCAAAATTTTTAAAAAATTTAAACTCATTTTCAGACTTACAGAAAAGGTGCAAGAATAGTACAAAGAGTTCATTGATATGCTTCACCCAGATTAACCAACTGCTATCATTTTACTACATTGGCTTTATTCATTTATCTTTTGTTTTCTGAACCCATTTAAGAGTAAATTGTAAAGATGATGCTTCTTTACTCCTAAATGCTTCAGAGTGTATTTCCTAAAGACAAGGAACCTGGTTACATAACTCTCATAAAATCAACCTCAGAAAATTAGCACAATATAATAGTATTTTCTAATCAGAGACTTTATTGAGATTTTACACCTTATCCCATTTATGTTCTTTATAGAAAGTGAAAATCCAATACCATGTCTTACATTCAGTTGTTGTATATCTTTAGACCCTTTACATCTGGAATGTATCATGAGTCTTTCTTTTTTTTTTTTTTTTTTTGTGGTATGCGGGCCTCCCTCTGCTGCGGCCTCTCCCGTTGCGGAGCACAGGCTCCGGACGCGCAGGCCCAGCGGCCATGGCTCACGGGCCCAGCCGCTCCGCGGCATGTGGGATCCTCCCAGACCGGGGCGCGAACCCGGTTCCCCTGCATCGGCAGGCGGACGCGCAACCACTGCGCCACCAGGGAAGCCCCATGAGTCTTTCTTTGTATTTCATGGCATTGAAGGTTATTTTTTAAGCTCAATTTGATTTTTTTCTGTGTTTTCTTGTGGTTACATTTAGGTCATACAATTTTGGCAGAAATATCACAGAGATGATGCTGAGTTCTTCTCACTGCATCATACCAGGAGATAGATGGTCATTCCCGTTCTGATTATAAGTTTAATATTTTGCTTAAGGTGGTATTGCCATGTTTCTCCACTGTAAATTTATTCTCCAACCCATTGAAACTAATAAATATCTAGTAGGTAAATAATTTGAGACTATGTCAAAATTCTTTCCTCCTTAAACTTTACCCACTAGTTTTAGCACTAATGATGACTCTTTCCTGAATCAACAGCAGTTATTATATTTTGCCAAATGGTGATTTTCTTATTCTATCATTCCTTCTCCATTTATTAACTGGCTTTTTACTGGAAGAAAGAATGTTTCCTCCCTCCCTCCCTCCTATTTTTCTCTCTTTCTTTCTTTTTGATATTTGTACAAACAATATAATTGTAATAAATATAACAATTTAAAAAATGAACAACTTTGTTGTAAAGCAGAAACTAACACAGCATTGTAAAGCAATTATACTCCAATAAAGATGTTAAAGAAAAAAAAAAACAAAAAGCTGTCAGAACCTCAGCTCTTTGACAAAGTGACTATTTTCATTAAGATTTCTTGTTTAATGATACAACAATTGAAAGAATATTCAGTCAACAGTATGTTTTGAGTTTCTACTGTATATAATTTATTGTGCTAAGCACTTTAGAAAATGTAAAGGTGTCCTTGTAAATTTTGGAATTTTTGCACTTTTCTCCTTTTCACTTTCAAGTTCCTTTACTTTTTTTTTTTCCTGGCTACCCTTTCCCTCTTTTATTCTATCAAGCAAGGAAGTATGCCTCTACTTTTTCTCTAAGGCTAATTCCTCTATCTTTGTCCACAGTTCTCTTCCCTTTTATGGCTTATGGAATCTTGTAAGTAGACAGGATGGCATAGTGGTTAAGAGAATACAGTTTTTGGGACCACGTGGGCATTTTTATTTGAATCCATACCCTCTCAGTTATAGCTGTTTGATCTCAGGCTAGTTAAATAGCCTGTCCAGCCTTTGGACTCTAATTTGTAAATGGGGGATAATAACAGTACCCATCTCATAGAATTGTTATGAAGATTATAGGAGACCATATGTGATATTTGCACAATGCCTGGCACATAGTAAGTGCTCACTCAGTGTCAGCTTTAATTATTATTATCTAAAAATCATCTCCTTGCTCCTATGAATAGCCTGGAAATTTAAAAAATATTGTTCCAAGTGGTCAGTTGAATGGACAATAAACATCATGACAGATGCTTATGTCTGAATGGATATAGTCAAGAATCCTCCTTGGACTGTGAAGCTTTCTATTTTGCTCTTTAAATAGGTGTTAGAAGATTGAACAAGCTATGAAAGTATATTGTACCAATTCTGTCTCTTTCACATAAGTGATTAGTTTTTCTTACAATTAATCTGAGAAAAAATACCAGGAATTCTTTCCTCTAGTTTCAGAATAACTTTCTTTTCTTCTATTTAAATAAAGACAGTTCCTTTTCCTCCTTCTCATTGTGATGATGCAAGGGAAATTAATCTGTGTAATAATAACAGTAATAGCCATCATCAACAAAGGCTTTTAAAAACCCTAATGCCCAGGCCACACCCCAGAATCTTTGAGAGAGGAATCCACATTCTCAAACCTGGTTTTTATGGGAATCATTTGGGGAACTTTAAAAACTACTGATGTCTGGCCCCTCCCCTAGAGACTCTGATTTTTTTTTTTTTTGTGGTACGCGGACCTCTCACTGTTGTGGCCTCTCCCGTTGCGGAGCACAGGCTCCGGACGCGCAGGCTCAGCGGCCAGGGCCCAGCCGCGCCGCGGCATGTGGGGTCTTCCCGGACCGGGGCACGAACCCGTGTCTGCTGCATCGGCAGGCGGATTCTCAACCACTGCGCCACCAGGGAAGCCCTGCATTAGAGTTTTTTAAAGCTCCCATGTGGTTCTGATGCATGGCCACGCTTAAGAATGGCTGCTTTACACACAATACCTCCCCCTTGAGAGAAGCCTGTCTTCAGACTCACATGGCCTCTCTAGTGACAGAGGAGGCAGCCTCCTGGGTCCTGGTCCTGGAGCTTGATTTTCAGAGATAGGGCTTGTGCTGATATATGCCTCTTTGTGTAATCCTGTCATGCCCTTCCTCATGACATTGAGGTTTTCCTCCACCTCTGATGCAAGCACAAGCTCCCAGCCATCCCATTCTCATATTATTCAAACTGACCCAACCACATGAGGGATACTCCTCACCCTCATGTGCCCTCTGAACTCTGACCTACGATCAGCAAAATTCCAATATCCTCAACCTTTTATTCTGAATAGAAGTCCCCTTTCTCCTCTCCTTGCCCTAAAGGAGACTTGGCTCACACCCTTGTATCTCTTTTGAGTGGAGACCTTTTTCTTCTTAAATTTCACATACTCCATACTCCAGGTTGAGGATATGGAGGAGGTGTCATCTTTGCTCTGCGTTTCTACTTTAATTCCTATTATTTTCTCCTTCAAACTGTTAGTGTGTTTGAAGTTGGGCCATCCTGCTGTATCTCCCACCAACCCTTTGAATTGGATTCGTCTGCACACCCACCTCCTAGGCACTCTCCTTATGCTTCTGCACATGCCTTAGCTAATGGCTCATTGTGTCTTTTGCAAGCCTACCTACTCCTCTCATTGCTTCTCATGATGTCAGCAACTGTGTGGATGACCCACACAATGTGCCGGGCTCTTGTTCCTTGAGATCCTCACTTCCCACAACTTTTTCTCCCTTCCACCTCAAGTCACCATCCAATTATTCCACTTACAATTAATTATTCCAATTATTTATAGTCTTGAAATCTTGATTTTGAATATTCTGCTTCCTATTCTTCCAGATAATATGCTCTAGAGTAACCAGTGCCACAGTTTTCCAACATCACTGAGCCCTTCAAAACTTAGACTCCGCTACTTTGTCACTATTCATCTCTTTTCTTCCTTCCCCACCTTATGTGGCTTAGATTTCATGGCCTACAATTACTATTGTTTCCTTGCAAACACTCTCATCTCCCTTGAACCTTCCCTTTCTACTGTAATGGACTGGCAAGTCTCCTAGTGTGAGTATGCCCCCTTTTTACCAGCCTTTCTCACCCCTTGCCTTCTAATTTTAACTCATGGCTTGTTTCATAAATAACTGAGAATGTAGA
Source organism: Physeter macrocephalus (assembly GCF_002837175.3). Classification (NCBI taxonomy): domain Eukaryota; kingdom Metazoa; phylum Chordata; class Mammalia; order Artiodactyla; family Physeteridae; genus Physeter; species Physeter macrocephalus. The sequence continues at coordinate 59,893,667 of NC_041233.1, forward strand.
AGCCATAATCTCCCCACCAACAAATTTAGAAATCTACTTGGAGTTTTGCCTATCTTCACTTCCCTCCCATTAAGAGGTGAGAAGTGTCCCCACTTCTATAGAATGTCAACCTCTCTTCTTGAGTTCTGGAGCTCATCTCCTCACTTTCTCAAGAATGTGCTGTTTCAGCAAGTTTTATTAGATCTCTCTTGCATCATTGGTCTGTCCTACTCTATGGGATCATCCTCATTAACATACAGATATTTGCTAGCATGGCCCATTAAAAACCAACAACAATCTTCCTGGATTTCACATCCTCCTTCCACTCATATCCCAGTATCTTTTCTTTCTTTTCCATAAAATTTTCTTGAACTTGTTATCTATCCTTTGTCCCACCCACTCTTCCAACTTCTCCAATCTAGCTTCAGTTTCCAGCTGCCCCTCAGAAACAATCAAGTCAGTAGAAACTTCCCTGTCCTAATCTTACACAGCGTCTCAACAACATTTGACTCAACCAACTACTGCCTCCTCCTTGAAACACTGTCACGTAGATATGCCTCTAATATGAATTTGTCTAACGTTTTTCTCACGATGAGATTGAAGTTATGGATTGATATTATTTTGGGGAAGAATACCACAGAGGGGAAGTGCCCTTCTAATCCCTTCATATCAAGAAGAACATGACAGCCATGTAACATAACAGATGACGTTCACCTTCATCATTTTGTTAAGGTAGTGTTTGCTAGTTTTCTCCACTGTCAAATGACTATTTTTCCCTTTCCATACTCTGTTCTTTGGAAGTGAGTCACTAATTCTAGTCTAGTGCAACCTCAAGCTGTGAAGGGATGGTAGTAATTAAATTCCACCAGGGAAGATATTTTTTGTCCCAGTATTCAGATGAGGAAATTGAGGCTCAGAGAGTTTGAGTGAATTTCCTAAGACCACAGATGGTTGTATGGCTAATGATGTTGGCTAATTACCTAAGTAACTTATAGCCATCCAACTTGTATTAATGCAGGTAGCCTTGCATGAGGGATTAGTTTGGTTGAAATGATTTAAAAAAGAAAACCTCCAGGTAAATGCAAATATATGCTCTCAGCAAGACATTTAACCATTTCTGCAGGCCAGTGTGTAGGGCAATAAGAATACAAAGAGAACCTAAACAGTGCTTGCCATTGTCATCTAAACTACCATACCTCTGGCTCAGAGAAGAGAAGGTTTTAGAGAAGTGAATTCCAGCTTGTGTTCTGTGGTTTGGATCTGGCTGGCAGAGGTGTTTCATTTGGCTTACATGATATTTAAAATTATTTTCTGATTTGGTTGTCAACTTTCAAAAACTGGAAAATTTCAAATACAAATCCAGATTTCATGCTTCACTTGGAAATTTGAGAGCTCTGGCAGCATTGGATCTTCATTTGTCTATGACAAAGTTGCATGGTGCCAAGGCATTGCTTGTCCCCTTCGATGAGCTGCTCTCTGGTTCCCCAGAGTCCCACATAGCCTACTTACTGTGACTTTTGACTACTGTAGCTGTTTGAGCCCAACACTCTTGCTGGGAGGGATGAAATTGCTCTCTCTAGCTATTTGAGGGGTTGCTAAGTTAGAAGGGGAGTTGACGTATTCTATGGAGTCCCTGAGAGTACAACCAGAGTAAACAACTCAGGTTGTAAGGGATAACCTCCAGCAAATGGAAGGCAGAATGATCTACACATGTTTTCAGTCTGTCAATCCAACAGGGTGCCTCAAATATTGTGACCTTCTTTACATCTGAAGTGTTGAAGCAAAGTGGGGAAGATCATGTGTCGGGCTATCAGAGAATGTTTGCACTGGAGAAAGCTCAGAGCAGACACGTTGGAAAAAGCACTCCCAACTCAAATATTATGAGACCCTGTTTTCCTGAAGAATTAATAAACTTGATGGAATGGTAATTCTAATCAAAGAAGTAATCATACTTTATGACTGATTATACAGAAAGACACATGAAAGCTCTAAATTAAAAAAAATATGGGAAGCAAGGACTACAGTGCCTGACCTCAAGTATGCAAGCTACTGGGGATGGTGAGAAGTGGACAGAGATGTAGGGAGAAAATTGGGTGATGGGAGAAGGTAACTGGACCACCAGCAGCTTGTGTTTTGTATTAGATGGAGAGAGAGAGGGGTAAGGACAGTGGGGGAGTGATCCAGGGAAAGGAGCAGCATGCTTATTACTAGGCAGACGACATGCCTGGGTTTTGTTTTCTGATTGAACAGCCTTGGCTTGACATGAAAGCCAGGTGTAGTATAAATCATTTGTATAATCTCATCTAAACACAGCCTGCGAAAGATGGTGTCTCAAATTTTTTGTTGTGGGATCATATGTAGACTGAGGGCAGTGGGGTTGTTAGTTTAGGTGGTTAAATCCTCAAGTGCTAGCTGTCTAGTTTGTTACCATCAGAGATTGTTCCAGCTTTGCCCTGAGTTGCAGGGTCCACTTTGGCCTCCCTCCTGGTGTTACCCATATTTATGTTGTTACAGAAAGTTAGGTGGTTTGGTCTAAGGCTGTTTATGATCACAGATGTGAAGATTTGCCTGAGGATGCCTTTGGCCTCTCTGACTGTTTTTATCCATGAGGAGGCCTGGGGAAATCATTCAGAAATTAATTTGAGACATTGTGTTACCAAATCAAGACAGGTAGAGCACACCTATCCATAAGGTGGGCTATTACCCTAACAGTGATGGAGACATTAATCTCCTTGGCATCAGTGATGTTTGCAATGAGAAAGGAATGCTTGTAGCACCTAATTAATCTCCCTGTATTAATTAACATGTCAAATGACAGTTTTGTTCACACCTTGTTGATTTTGCTAGGGAAAGAGGAAAAGAACAATTTTGTGCAGTTCTCTGAAGATTTGGAACAGGAATCTTGGCTCTTGTCCTTACCAGGTTTTAGGATCAAATAAGAAAAGGAGAGAACTATTCCACTTGTGCTTTGTGGCTTAATAGGAGAAAAAAGTTAATGACTTTTATCTTATTTTGGCTCAGATGCCTACCTGAGATATGATTTGAAATGAGTTTCCTATTCTCACCTCCTCTTGTTGAAGACCTGGAGATTTATCAATATCTCACAACAGCAAAGAACACTGCTCAGTACAGTTTGACACTGGCACTGCTTTGTTCTCCAAAGAGCCATCGCACGTCTTTTTAACTTCTATAGATTTAAACAGGATTTACACTTCATAAACGCAAGCGTGTATCCAAAGCCTCTTGTTATTGTTAAGAACAACAACAAAAAAGCTGTACTCTCAATAAGCCAGTTTTGTTTTCTGTAAACCTCTAAAGAAAGATTTGTACTTTACTCAGTCTGGGCATTAGAAGAAATAAACCCGGTTTGGCCAGCACCCCTTCCGGAAACAGCATCTGAGAACAGGCCCTGGGGCCTTGTAACTTTCCAAGCACTAATAGGAAGGACTCGGCAAAGTAGCGAGAGTCAATTTGTCACCGCTTCTTCTTTTTTAAAGTAGGCAGCAACTTATGTTTATGTTTGTCTTTCTGGAACATTGGTGTGTCATGCTGTTATTTAGTCAAAGACATTTTTACTATTTCCTTATGGGATTTATAATCACAGGGTTTATTTCCCTACTGATGTTTAGTGTTACATTTTAGAATTATGCCTACCTGACGCTTCAGGAAATTTCCTCTGAAGAGGTTGTATTTAAGCCAGAAATGGCCAGGTTTGTCCAGAACCCACTGCTCAGCCACTACTTTCTATGTAGTAGAAGGATTCTTTAAGTTAAATTGATTTTACACTTTCGGAGTTAACTCTACCTTCTATTTTCCTTTTTCTCACTTGGCATTCCTTTCCATTGCCTGTATATTAATATAGTTGATGCAGAAAATGTGGTACCCGAGCATTGCACAAGCTTATCACACGTGTGATGCCTACAAATGTGCATGCTACCTGCAGACACACTTGGGGCATTGCTGAGAAGGACACATAGGGGTCACGGAGGAAAGTATGGGATGGAGTCCAGATAGACTTGGGTTAAACTCTGGTTCTTCCAGTTACTAGTTTTATTAATTGATTTCCTACCTTCTAAAATGTGTAGGGTTGTTGTAAAAGGACTACTTGAAATAATATATAAAAATCATAGGAGATGAATAGGAAATGTTAGCTGATTTGTGATTGATAGCTGTTTTTCTTTGGAAATATATCAGATTCAGGGTCCATGTGAATATCATGAAGCTTGGTGTTCAATCATTTAACAGTTTCCCATCTGAGAAGCACCAACATCCTTTAAAAATTGTATTCCTTGTTTGATCAGTAATCCTACCTCCTCTAACATGAGTCTGGGTATAAAAGTTTAAAATACTTTGACTGACATTTATGTGTATTTCCATATCTGTGTGACAAAGGACTCCATGAAAAGTACTGTACTATACCCAAGCACTTTGATCCTATTCGAAATATTACGGTCTAAGTTTAAGCTATTTCAAAGGTCTAATAATTTCCACTTTTATTCCCAACATAGAAATAACTCTTTATGTAGCCCCCAGCCCCAGCAGGAACATTTCTGCCGCTGTTCCCAGGAAGGACACATCCCTTTCATACTCAGTGTGGACAGTCAGTGATGGTATCAGGAGACCACCCCCTCATGTGGATGATAGAATATGTACTGGTTTTTACTTAGCTGCTAATGAGTAATGGCCCTGTGGCTGGCACAAATGTGGCCAGCCACGACAGGGCTATTGTGAGAAGGCAAAAACACTTTTATCCTCCAGGGCCTTGGATGCCACCTTCAGGTTTTGCTAAGAAGAAACTGGCTGTTGGGCCAGCATCTCATGAGCAGCCCAAGACTCAGGAAAGACTTGATAGGCTAGCATGGTTGAGCAGCATTGTTATTATTGAAAGACATAGCTATTGTCTTTCAACAGGATGGTCAACCTGTTCTCTCTTTAGTAGCAAAGTTGACTTGGGAAACCAGTTTAAGTCCTGAAAATGTTGCTTGGTATGTATAGAATCAGAGTAATGAGATTGAGAGGTTTTTATCATGATTTTTTTCCTTTTTAAAATTATACAAGCAATACATTTTTATTACAGAAAGATTAGAAAACATGATATAAAGAAAAAAGAGCCACACACACCATTTAGAGATAACCATTGTTAATATTTTGATGTATAACCTTCCATACATTTTTTTGGGGGGGATGCGTTGGGTCTTTGTTGCTGTGCACGGGCTTTCTCTAGTTGCGGCGAGCGGGGGCTACTCTTCGTTGCAGTGCGTGGGCTTCTCATTGCGGTGGCTTCTCTTGTCGTGGAGCGCGGGCTCTAGGTGCGTGCGTGGGCTCTAGAGCACGGGCTCAGTAGTTGTGGCGCACAGGCTTAGTT
>NC_041233.1:59899104-59900845 GCF_002837175.3 Physeter macrocephalus
ACTCTTCGTTGCAGTGCGTGGGCTTCTCATTGCGGTGGCTTCTCTTGTCGTGGAGCGCAGGCTCTAGGTGCGTGGGCTCTAGAGCACAGGCTCAGTAGTTGTGGCGCACAGGCTTAGTTGCTCCGGGGCATATGGGATCTTCTGGACCAGTACTTGAACCCGTGTCCCCTGCATTGGCAGGTGGATCCTTAACCACTGCGCCACCAGGGTAGCCCCCCAGGCTAATCTTTACCATTGAAACAGAACTGGGAGTCTTCACAACAGATATATTATCTTTGCTATTGTCTGACTTAATTCACTCTGTATGACAGACTCTATGTCCATCCACCTCACTACAAATAACTCAATTTCATTCCTTTTTATGGCTGAGTAATATTCCATTGTATATATGTGCCACATCTTCTTTGTCCATTCATCTGTTGATGCCTTCCATACATTTTTATGCCTCCTTATTGAGACTTATAGACTCTAGGGCTTGATGATAATTCATTCTTTTAGAAACTTAAGGTCCTACAAGAGTAATTGTATTCAGATTTTATTTTGAGCAGGGGCAAGAAGGGGAAGATCCTGTTCCTGTAAAACCGACTCTTTGGCCAGATACATGGATGGATAGATAGATGCATAGGTGGATGAAAGGATGGACGTGTTGCAGGAAGGGGGACCCCTCCAGGGCCTGAGAGTGGGCTCTTGCTAACACTCAGAAGTGAATTTTCCGAGGAGACACACATACTGACAAAGCAAGAGACTTTATTGTGAAGGGGCGCTCAGGTGGAGAGCAGCAGGGTAAAGGAACCCAGGACAACTGCTCTGCGAACTGCTCTGCCACGTGGCTCGCAGTCTCAGGTTTTATGGTTATGAGGTTAGTTTCTGGGTTGTCTCTGGTCAGTCATCTTGCTTGGCCCGTATTTGGTCTGACTCGGGGTCCTTCCTGGTGGCACACACATCCCTCAGCCAAGATGGATTCCAGTGAGAAAGATTCTGGGAGGTTGGTAGGACATATGGACTGGCATCTCCTCCCTCCTTCTGGCCTCTCCCGAATTCTCCTGGTTAGTTTTCGGTGGCAGCACCGTGTTCCTTATTGGGACCTCTTGTTGCGAGACAACTTACGCAAGTGGCTATCATCATGCCTGGCTTAGGTGGGTGGTTTCTGTCAACGTTTCCCTAACAGGCAGATGGATGGATGGGTGGAAGAAAGGAGAGATGGGTAGATTAATGGATTATTTGGAATGAAGACACCTTAATTTAACCAGTAGAGTGCATTTTGAATTTGGATAACTTTCTTTGGGTGGGCACGATTTTGTTTGCCAGCATCCTGTCCTTGGGGGAACCCCCTACTCAATGTGCTATGGTTAACTGTTAAAGATGCTGTATGTATGCCCTCTCTCTCCAGATATTATAGCCACATATGACCCACTCTGAGCGAATCATATTTTTGCAATCCCTTAGATACAGCGATTGGTCCAGGGGTGGGCATGTGATCCAAACTGAGGTAGTCAGAGTTATTCCTGGATGTGATATATGAACACTAGGAGAAAACATCTATTTATACTGAGGTAGCTCAGTAGGGAAGATGGACAACAGGGGCAGCCTGATGTCTTCTTGCTGGCCATGTGGCAGAGAGCTTGTCTGAGAGCAGGGACCAGCAGTGCAGAGATAGACATGGGGAGAGAGGAAGAGGGAGGGGGAGAGGTTAAGAGAGAGGGAGAAGGACACAGACAGACACACACACACACACACAGAC
>NC_041233.1:59907519-59909206 GCF_002837175.3 Physeter macrocephalus
TTTTCTTTTTTTTTAGATTCCATATATATGTGTTAGCATACGGTATTTGTTTTTCTCTTTCTGACTTACTTCATTCTGTATGACAGACTCTATGTCCATCCACCTCACTACAAATAACTCAATTTCATTCCTTTTTATGGCTGAGTAATATTCCATTGTATATATGTGCCACATCTTCTTTGTCCATTCATCTGTTGATGCCTTCCATACATTTTTATGCCTCCTTATTGAGACTTATAGACTCTAGGGCTTGATGATAATTCATTCTTTTAGAAACTTAAGGTCCTACAAGAGTAATTGTATTCAGATTTTATTTTGAGCAGGGGCAAGAAGGGGAAGATCCTGTTCCTGTAAAACCAACTCTTTGGCCAGATACATGGATGGATAGATAGATGCATAGGTGGATGAAAGGATGGACGTGTTGCAGGAAGGGGGACCCCTCCAGGGCCTGAGAGTGGGCTCTTGCTAACACTCAGAAGTGAATTTTCCGAGGAGACACACATACTGACAAAGCAAGAGACTTTATTGTGAAGGGGCGCTCAGGTGGAGAGCAGCAGGGTAAAGGAACCCAGGAGAACTGCTCTGCCACGTGGCTCGCAGTCTCAGGTTTTATGGTTATGAGGTTAGTTTCTGGGTTGTCTCTGGTCAGTCATCTTGCTTGGCCCGTATTTGGTCTGACTCGGGGTCCTTCCTGGTGGCACACACATCCCTCAGCCAAGATGGATTCCAGTGAGAAAGATTCTGGGAGGTTGGTAGGACATATGGACTGGCATCTCCTCCCTCCTTCTGGCCTCTCCCGAATTCTCCTGGTTAGTTTTCGGTGGCAGCACCGTGTTCCTTATTGGGACCTCTTGTTGCGAGACAACTTACGCAAGTGGCTATCATCATGCCTGGCTTAGGTGGGTGGTTTCTGTCAACGTTTCCCTAACAGGCAGATAGATGGATGGGTGGAAGAAAGGAGAGATGGGTAGATTAATGGATTATTTGGAATGAAGACACCTTAATTTAACCAGTAGAGTGCATTTTGAATTTGGATAACTTTCTTTGGGTGGGCACGATTTTGTTTGCCAGCATCCTGTCCTTGGGGGAACCCCCTACTCAATGTGCTATGGTTAACTGTTAAAGATGCTGTATGTATGCCCTCTCTCTCCAGATATTATAGCCACATATGACCCACTCTGAGCGAATCATATTTTTGCAATCCCTTAGATACAGCGATTGGTCCAGGGGTGGGCATGTGATCCAAACTGAGGTAGTCAGAGTTATTCCTGGATGTGATATATGAACACTAGGAGAAAACATCTATTTATACTGAGGTAGCTCAGTAGGGAAGATGGACAACAGGGGCAGCCTGATGTCTTCTTGCTGGCCATGTGGCAGAGAGCTTGTCTGAGAGCAGGGACCGGCAGTGCAGAGATAGACATGGGGAGAGAGGAAGAGGGAGGGGGAGAGGTTAAGGGAGAGGGAGAAGGACACAGACAGACACACACACACACACACAGACGCACACACACAGACACACAGACACACAGACACACACCCAGACATACGGACACACACAGACAAACAGACACACACACCCAGACACACACACCCAGACACACAGACACACAGAGACACACACACAGACACACAGACACACACACACACACACAGATACACACACAGACACACACACACAGACACA
>NC_041233.1:59909216-59959495 GCF_002837175.3 Physeter macrocephalus
ACACACAGACACACACAGACACACACACAGACACACAGACACACAGACACACACAGACACACACACAGATACACACACAGACACACACACACAGACACACACAGACACACAGAGATACACACACAGACACACACAGACACACACACAGAGACACAGACACAGACACACACAGACACACAGACACACACACACACACACACACACACACACACACACACACAAAGGTAGGTGAGAACATCCTCTCACCAATGAGTTGACACTGTTTGAGCCCTTGGACCCAGAGAACTTAAAAATTCCCAGTTATGTTAGCCAACTAAACTTTTGCTTAAGCTAGTTTAAGCTGGTTTTGGTCAAATATAACCAAAAGTCATAACTACTTCTCCAGCTCCTTGGGGACAGGGACCCTGTCTCACCTAGTCTCTAAACACACAGCCTAACTCACTCTCTTCTTTTTTTATGCTCAGGGTGTAACTTTTCTTCATTTCATTCTGCCTCGAAGAGATTCCAGCTCTGCATTTACTGTGGCGAAGGGCCCGTATCCTCCTGGGAAAAGACGAGTGCAAAGCACCCTTTAGGCGATCAACATAAGGTGGAGCCCATGACTCCTCTGGCAGCCAGTGGGGTCAGATGCGTAAGGCAGGCCCGGTTTTGATTAATATGCCTATAAAATGGAATTCTGGGACTGACCTCCATTCAACTCAAGCAACACAAAGATAATTGACCTTTGGAAACTGCTTTTGGCAGTCTTTTATTATTTTTATAGGAAAGTCCTGCAAACTAATTACATCTCACAATGGGCCTTTTATGGTGCTATTAGTTTAGTGCAGATTTCAGAGAAATTAGTCCACGGGGAGCCTGAAATTCTAGAAAAAAAAAAAGCTCTCCATGGACTTATTTGACTTTTGGATTAGCAGGAAAGATGGATTGGTGGCCTGATATTCTCTATAGTAACTTCTGGCGTTTTGAGCCATCTGACCAAGGTACCACGTTCCCATCTGGGCCCCCGGTGTCCACCCCAAGCAAAAGGAAAAATATAAATTTAAAAAAGGACAAGCTGGCTCTTTAAAGAATTCAGTCTACAAATCAAAGAGGGTTTATTCCTCCCTCAGTCTGAGGTTAAAGAAGAATGGGGTGAGAAAATTGAAACAGCACTTCTGTTTAAAGGTCTGCATTTTCCCGACTATGAAATTACAGATGTCTGTCTCAGTTTCTCATGTTGGCTTCTGCACCTGTCACCCTGCCCATAATTATTTGTAGAGTGACAGTTCTTAGCAGGAAAGATGGATTGGTGGCCTGATATTCTCTATAGTAACTTCTGGCGTTTTGAGCCATCTGACCAAGGTACCACGTTCCCATCTGGGCCCCCGGTGTCCACCCCAAGCAAAAGGAAAAATATAAATTTAAAAAAGGACAAGCTGGCTCTTTAAAGAATTCAGTCTACAAATCAAAGAGGGTTTATTCCTCCCTCAGTCTGAGGTTAAAGAAGAATGGGGTGAGAAAATTGAAACAGCACTTCTGTTTAAAGGTCTGCATTTTCCCGACTATGAAATTACAGATGTCTGTCTCAGATTCTCATGTTGGCTTCTGCACCTGTCACCCTGCCCATAATTATTTGTAGAGTGACAGTCCTGGGGCCACTGTCACAGGGTCAGGCTGTAGGTCTGGGCTGCAAGAGAGGAGGTATCATCTCAGCAAAACATCCTGCCTCCAAGCCAGGGATCAAGTGCATGGCTACCCATGCCCTGCAGAGCAGAGTGGGGGAAGGAGAGAAGCTAGATGGTGACAAGAGGACCAAGGCTTGGCAGGGTGCCTTTCCATTTCCTGAGTTCTGGCCCCAGCTCACCCTTAGGACACGGAAGGGGCCGCAGAGCAGGTCCACGCGGGGCAGAGTGCCTGAGTGACTTGTGCACCAGAGCTGCTTCCCCCTCAGCCCAGTCTTGACTCTTGAAGCCCCCAGCCCTGCCTGTGCCTGTGTCATGTGGTTGTCAGCCAGGCTGCACTGGGAGCTTACAGTCCTCTGTGCCCTTTCTGTCTTGAGGACTTGCACTGTGTCCTTACACTTGTTTCCTTTCAGTTACTGTTTGCTCTGGCTCTGACCTTGTTGGTGCCTGCTCACACGTCCCAGGCACACCTAGCCAGGGCTTTCTTCTGCAAGCACCTGTGACTGTCTGCTTGGGGGCTTCCTCTAGCTGTAGGAGGAGCATGCTTAGCCTGAACAGGTGGGGTGAGCTGACATGCTTGGAGTTATCTCCCGTGGGACCAACCCTCAACTATTCATGTGAAGGTGCTGATGGGCTAATACCCCAGTTCCCTCACCCCTAGGGTGGGTCAGCTCCGAGGTTTGTTCCGCATTGTCTCGAGGAGTTCCCTGTGCAATTTGGCCCCAATTGCCCCCAGTGGTAAACTTCCTATTAACATGTCCTGTATTCACTTCCTTTCTCTTCTGCCTCAGTTTCCCAGCCCCTACTACTACTTCGGAGTCGCCTCCCAAAGCCTTGTCTCAGAGCCTGCTTGGAGGCTGGCAACCTAAGCCAGATCTCTTTCCTATCTTGGCCCCGAGTCTCTCATTGTAGGTCTAAGATCCGAGGTGGCTTGTCCTGTACTGTCTTAGGCTCTTCTTGCTCCCTTCCTTACCTTAAACTCATATGACTTCTCAGGGTGTATCTGTTTCGGGATCCTCTGAGCAATGACTTAGACCCTCCCCAGGCCCATGTGGCTGGTATTCCTCTGGTTTTGGCCCAGTCCTTGAGTGGAAGAAATGGAGTCTCATTTTGAAGGGAGAAGCAAGCAAGAAAGGAAGGAAGGAAGGAAGGAAGGAAGGGAGGAAGGGAGGGAGAGAAAGCCTCCCTCTTGAGGGAGGGCAGGAGAGGGTAGTGAAAGGACCACACCTTGGGCACGATACGTACGGATGTGTGTGTAGAGAAGGAGCAGAGCCCCGAGGAGCTGTGTCCACCACCCGCGGGGGCTGCCCTGCATTCTTTGGATCAGTTTCTGGTCCTTGAACCCGCCGATGGACCGGCTTTATTAGCAAGTGGGGCAGGGCACCCTCTCTTCCGCCAATTAACTGCTCCCTTTGGAAACAGTGGCATCTTGCTTACAAAGCGGAAAGCTCTGGCTGCAAGCACTGCTTGTGTGGCGTGGGGCAAGTTGCTTAATCTCTCACCATAGCTCATTGTCCTTGTCTGAAAAACGAGGCTGATCCTGTCCACCTCATTGGGTAGCTGGGAGCAGTAAATAAGAGAATGTGATGAAGTGCTTAGTGGAATGTGTGGCACACAGTAAGAGCTCAGTATCACTAGCTGTTATTATTAACCTGGCATGTACTGCCTGGTTTCGTTCATTGTCTTTTGATGTTTTATCTCCCTGAAGGCAGGAGGCACACGGTGGCATCTTTCTTCCTCATGGAGTGTACAGTATGTGTATAAAGGAGGTGTGTAAAAAGATACATGGGTAGGGAGCAGGGAGCTTAGCGTTTTTTGTATACATGTTTTGGTTTGATCCTCATAACAGTTCTGCAAATTAGGTAGAACAGAGATTCCCATTTTACAGATGAGGAAACTGAGGCCCTGAGTAAATCAGGGACTTGAGTAACATGTTGCCTGGCTTGTAAGTCCCTGAGCTGGGGCAAGAATCCAAGACTTGTGTAGTCTGGTTTTAGTGTTCTTTCCACTGTATATTAGGAGTTTGGGGATAAGCCAGTGGACAGTATCTGCCACCTCATAATTGAGATCCTAACTCGTGTCACTTACTTAGGACTCCTACTCTGATCCTGCCAGTGAGACCAGGTTCCTGTGTTATGTGCTCTCAGAACTGAGTCCGTTCTTTTCCATGCTGTCCAATGCGGTAGCTACTAGCCACCTGCGGCTATTTAAATTTGCATTTAAGATAATAGAAATTAGATAAAATTAAACATTCGGTTCTTCAGTCACATTAGTCACATTCTAAGTGCATGGCAGCCATATGTGCCTGTGCCGTGTCCACCTATATCCATCATCACGGAAAGATCTGGGCAGGCTGTTTCGGATTGCTCATCTCCCTTAATGATGATATGTTGATTTGTTCAGTTATTATTGGATTCATGTCTGGTCCCTGCACAAAATTGTAAAGTCCATGAGGGCAAGCATCGCATCTGACTTGCTTCCCTCCGTATCCCCAATGTCTCATCCAGTCCTGACACACAGAGGTTGCTTAGTAAATATCTGGGGAATGCTTTCCGCTGCTTTAGGACAAAGTCCACATGCCTTAGCGTGGCTTCAGCCTGCATAATCAGTCTGGCCCCCTCACCAAGCTCCCTGCAAACACTCTCTTCCTTGTCTCCAGACATCCCGTTCCCCAGATCCCTTTCAATTCCTTGCATATCACATTTCCTCTTGCCACTGAGCTTTCACAGGGCTGCTGCCTCTGTCTGTAGCACCCTTCCCCTACCTCAGCTTCTCTTGGATGACTTTCTCATCCTTCAAGTCCAAGGGTTAAAGATTAAATGTCTCTTCCTCCAGGCAGCCTTCCCTGGTTTCCTGAGTCTGGTTTAGTGGCTCCTCCTCCATGCTCTCATAGCACCCTGTATTTCCACCCCCCCCTTGGCATACTGTAATGTAATGGCCTCTTAATATCTGTATCTCTCCAGCTAGATCATAAGCCCCATGGGGCAGAGGCTCTATCTCTTTTACTCATCATCTTGTCCCCATGTGCCTAGATTAGTGCCTCGCAAAAAGTAGTCAATCAGTCAAAAAACGTTTACTGGGAACTCCCTATGTGTCAGGACCATGTCGGGCACTGGGCGTACATTAGTGGACGAGAGAGACAAGGTTCTGACCTTTAGGGGCTTCCCCAGTCTTTAGAGCTTAGCAGAATGTTTGTTGAATGAATAAAGGACTAAAGCTGTGTCTGATGAGATTGGTCTGTCTCAGGAGGTGGTGATTTCTCTGACCCTGGAGCTATGGGAGCAAAGTCAGGGAAAATATAGGAGGGGCCTCTGCACTAACTGGACTGCAGTCACTAGGTCAGTGGTTTCCATGACGGTGTACGGGGGAGACTGGGAGAGGCATCTCCCAGGGGATGTGTACTTAAATAACTTGGAGTCTTTTTGAGATTTTACCCTCACCCCCAGAATTACTGCTAGAGTGTTCCTGGTAATAATAACATTGCTTATTGCACATTAGTACATGTCATTTAGAATACCACCTGTTCTAAAGGCTTTATACACATAAACTCATCTCATCTTCTTAAAAACTCTGCAAGGGTAGTACAATTCCCACCCCCATTTCACAGAAGAGGACACAGAAATGTAAAGCAACTTGTCCAAGGCCACCCGGCTAATGAATGCTGGAGCCAGGATTGGAACCCAGGCAGTGCGTCTTCTGATATGTGCTCTTAATCACTGAGCTAAAGCCTGATGAAAAAATCGAGAGCCACTCAGGTGGAGAGTTGGCTCTGAACTCAGAGAGTCCCTTCATCTCTGAGGCTTGTGCTCTTAGCTTACATTGGTTGGGAGACCCGATGGCTACCCATGAATCTATTCAAGAATTTTCCAAAGCAGGACACAACCCAGTGCTCCATTTGGTGGCCCAGACTGTGTGAGACCACGTGGGATGGAGGAGCAAGGAGAGGGGTGGGTGCTCTGGGACAGGCAGGGTGAGGGCACATGAGGACCTGATGTAAAGTTGGTCCAGAACTTGGGGCTGGACACAAAGTGAGTTTCCCTGAATTTTCTAGAAAGGACTTGAGCCTATCCTTGTTAATTCATCATGGAGTTATTGAGCACCTACTGTGTTCCAGGCACTGTGCTGGCTGCTAAGGGTATACTGTGAGCAGAACACACTCAGTCCTTGCCCTTGTGGAATCTGATGAGGCAAATCGACAGCAATCAGTTTATTAAGCAAATGAGCAAATAACCACAAAGGGAGATAGATGATCTAAAGGAAAGAATGTGTCTCTTTGGGAACATGTAATGGAAGGATCTGGCCCAGGCTGGCTGTGGGTGGGGGAGGAGGTCAGGGGAAGCCTCTCTTCTAAGTACTGTTTAAGCTGAGATATGGGTGATGAGCTGAAGTTACTCAGTTAAAGGGGATGGCCAAAGGGATTCCAGGTAGAGGGTTCAGCACATGCAAAGGTCCTGTGGTAGGAAAGGGCACGAGGGTTTCCAGGGAGTGAAAGTAGGCCAGCATGGCTAGAATGTAGAGCAAAGCAGGAAGGTAGCTCAGGCTGAGCTGGAGAGAGATTGGGACCAGAACATGCAGGGCCTGTATGGATGGTGACCATACACCTCAGTTTGCTGGGGACAGTTCTGGTTTGCTTCTGTTTCTGTAGAAAATTAGGAATAGAGTCTCCCTTTCCTCCCAACACTGTCTTGGTTTGGGTGACAGAGCATACAGTCACCCCCTCAGGCCACATTAAGGATTTCATTCTTATTCTGAAATATGGGAAGTTGCTAAAGTGTTTTCAGCAGATAAGGTCCTCCCCTGACAGTATCAGGTTCAAGTTTCCCACGTGAGAGTATGTGGCTGCAGTGAGGAGAACGGACCAGGGATGGGGGCCAAGTGTGCAGGGCAGAAAGCCAGTTAGGAGGCAATTTCTGTAGTGATGGGGGAAGAGTTGTCTTTTATTGCCAATGGTGAGGACTACTCCCTTCAACTTCACCCCACCCCAAGAAAGTTCCAGAACTCAAGTTTAAAGGAGTTAAACCTTTGGCTGGGTTTAGAACGCCCTGGCGTGTCGTCACCAGGTGACCTTGGGTCATGCACCATCTGAATGGGTGGGAGCCCTAGTGGGATTTCCTGAAAGGCCAAAGACTTCATGCCTGTTCAGGAAAAAGCACACATAGGTCTCCCCAAATGTCACCCATAGGCCAGCTAGCACAAGGCTGAGGGCTGTTCATTAGAGTCATCCATCTAAGGCGCCAGCTGTAGGGATAGTAACCCATGCCAGGGCCTGCTTGATGGTTATTGTTGACAGGGGAGATTCTGGTTGTGGCCACTCATTTTCCTAGAGCCTGCCTTGGATTTCAGGTGAGGTACCAGAGTTTGAGAGGGATGCTGCAAACCCACTCCTCTGTGGTTGCATTCTCTCTCTCTGTGTGTGTGTGTCATTTTCTCTGTCTCTCTGGAGCTTCTACTTTGTTTAAAATCTGTCTTAAAGTACTCTTATTATTCCTTCCGCCAGCCTATTAAAACTGCCTGGGCTTGACTGCTTTTTCAAAGCATCTCAAGTCTTTTCTCTTGGTCGGTGAAATGAAAACACAATTATTCTAGCGGAACATTTTACGTTAGATGCAATCTAAGAAAACGGCTTACAGAACTGAGGGCTCATTTGGAAGCAGCCAGGGCTCAGAGGGGTGAGGAGGGGGAAGGAGAGCCGGCAGACAGAGCACATTCTCAGAGGGTGGGGCTGCGGGTGGGGGAAGCCAGGGCTATAAATGCCTCAGGGAGCTGGGTGGCTCCAGAAAAGTCTACATGAGTTGATGACCCTCTTTAGCGCTCTCATCCCCCAGGATTTTTTTTTTTTTTTTTAGTCCAGAATTATACAGCTCTTTGACAAGGTGCCTCTCTCTCTTCTCCTTTTATTTTCCTCTCACCCTCCTGCTTTTAATGTTTTTTTTTCTCTGCTTCAAGTTTTTACTGTTTTCCCAGCTCCAGCCAGGAACTCCCCTTTCTCTGACACCCACCCGCGGTGCATCTTTGAGTTGTGAGTGAACCGTGGCAGCACGCAACAAAGGTGTCTGGCTCACCTCCCTCTAAGTGCTGAGGCTCCAGCAGCTGGGAGTGTTCAGCTCAGCCTGTCTCTAACAGGACAGGGAGGACAGGACTAGCTCTGAACAAGGACTGAGGCCCCTGGGGTCTGCTCTTTCCCCTGCCAAACCAGATACTTGCTGACTCTGTGTGATGCCGAGTTAGTGCCAAAGGGAGCCTCTGTGTCCCTCTCCTCCAGTCTTCCCACGTCACAGGAGGAGAAAAGGGAGTCCATGGAGGTGACCTGGGGGAGGAGGAATTTACACAGCCCTGGTGCCAGACTCCCAACCCAGTGCTCTTTTTCTTTTGGGGGGACAAACAGAGTCTGGAGGGCAAAACTGTCTTGGCCTCTTCTCAGGGCACCATTTTAAGGACTTCATGGAACCCCATGGGACCTATGTTCTTTGCCTTCTTACAGAATAAGGGACCGACGGAGGGTCAGGATTTGACTGGGAAAGTAGCTAAGAATGTGGCTTTAGACCAGATGTTGCATATGCCCATGGGCCAGGCAAGCAATGTAAGTGAAGATAAAGAAAAGGGAAAGGTGAGGACTGTGGCAAACTGAAGACTTCTCGCCCCGACTGAAAGAGGCAACCGAGTGCCAGCCTACTGCTGACACAGGTGAAGGAGGGTCCAGTGTGGCCTGATTTCTGGCTCTTCAAGAGGGACCAGAAACCTGAACTTTTTTTTTTTTTTTTTTTTTTTTTTGTGTTATGCCGGCCGTCCTCTGCGGCGGCCCCTCCCGTGTGGCAAACTGAAGACTTCTCGCCCCGACTGAAAGAGGCAACCGAGTGCCAGCCTACTGCTGACACAGGTGAAGGAGGGTCCAGTGTGGCCTGATTTCTGGCTCTTCAAGAGGGACCAGAAACCTGAACTTTTTAAAATAGAAAATCTGAGTTTTAAATATTGTCTGTATTAAAATATGAAACCCTGAATTGGTCAGACAAAAATTCCTGTGTGACCTGAGTTTAGGCTCTTTTTATGCAGACTGAGTATAGCCTCTGCTCTAGCCATATCGACTAATCTGGGATTTGACAGGAGACAGGTCAGTAGAGGCAAAGGACGCTCAGTGGTGAGAGGAACATCGGCTATTCTCTGGTGCTTCCTTTTCTACCACTCTCCTTGAACAACTTTCCTGTAAGGGAGAAGAAATTATTCCAGAACGCTGTAGCCTTTCTGTTTTAAGAGTGGAGGGCTCGGGCTTCCCTGGTGGCGCAGTGGTTGGGAGTCCGCCTGCCGATGCAGGGGACGGGGGTTCGTGCCCCGGTCCGGGAAGATCCCACATGCCGCGGAGCGGCTGGGCCCGTGAGCCATGGCCGCTGAGCCTGTGCGCCCAGAGCCTGTGCTCCGCAACGGGAGAGGCCGCAGCAGTGAGAGGCCCGCGTACGGCAAAAAAAAAAGAGTGGAGGGCTAACCTACCTTCATCATGGACCATCCTGGATTATTTCACCAGTTTACCTGATGGTAATTTAGGAAACTAAATGTAGGACATTTTTGGTGGTGGACCAATGACCAGGGGACTTAAAAAATTAAAACTGCGTGACAGATTCTACTCTGTGTGTTTTTGCCCCCAAATCCATGTTTATCTTTTGCTTTATCTCTCTTCCAGAGTATGGGTCAGCCTTTAATCATCATTTAATAGTTTTGATTGCTTTCTCTAGGTAGAAGAAGGGTTAGTTTTATTTGCTCATAGTTTCCAAACCACTTTTAATATCTTCCTTGAAAACGAACTAGTTAAACCATTGAGTCACAGTGAGTTTTTGTTACTTTCTATTATTTTCAGGTCTATTTCTTCCTTTTTTAAAAAATTTGAAGTATAATTGATTTACAATGTTGTGATAGTTTCAGGTGTATCCAGGTCTGTTTCTTAACCATCTCAGTGTTGGCTTTGAAAATTAAATTTGTCATTGGAAAAGAAAAAAGAGTGGAGGGCTAACTGTAATGCTGGTGGAACTTTCTATTCTATCCACACAGCAAGGGATTAGGAGGGATCTTATTGTAAGAACTGATAGGAGTCCCAAATCCAACCAACCTTAAAAAGAATATTTATTACTAATTGAGTGCTTACTATATAACAGGCATTATATATTAGCTCATTTAATCCTCACAATGACCATGTGGTGTAGATATTACCTTTTAAACATTTTATGGATGAAGAAATTGAGGCTCAAAGAGGTTAAATAACTTATTCAAGGACACCCAGGAAGTGGCTTTCTCTGTCACTGTGCTTTTCTTTCCAGTTATTCGCCAAAAGCACATGCACACATGCACACACTCACTCTATATACAGATACATAAAACTTTTATAAGTTTTGATTCCTAAAGAAAAAGCTACTTTCATATCTTGTACAGTTTTTCATTAGTGATAATTTTCCTTGGATGAGCACATGAACTGCAGTTTATTGGCTTGGCAAATGTGTCAGCAAGTTTGGCTGTAGCTTTATTCTCTTTCCCAGCTCTCAGAGAAGTGCTCAGCCTGGGAGACAACCCAGCCCGTCTTTGTGGCAGCCAGAGAGCTGGCAGCAAAATGAGCAAACATGGAACAAAAGCCGCTCCATTTCCTTTCTTCTTGTTCCCTTTGGGCATAAGCCAGGCTCCCTGCTTCTCTCTCCTGTCCTCTCACCTCCATGATGAATAGGATAAGCCTGCCACCCCCTTGAGTCCTGTCCCTTCTTCACTCTAAGCCACAAGCTCTGGCACAGGGTCAAATGCATGGTGGGAGCTCCACACCCACCTGCCTGAGTGTTTGATTATAGTCAGTGTATGATCTGAAGCTCAGGAGAGAATATGTGTCATATTTTCACGAAGGTGGTACATTTTATTTGTTTAAGCAAAATCAATTTTTCTTTGAGGTCATATATTTGCTAGGAATGGAAGTCCCCTGGAGTTAAGTAAGGGGAAGAATATTCTAAGGCTATGGGCCTGCTGGAATCCAACTAAAATCTGGACAATTAGGTCACAGGAAAGGTGGGAACCGGGCTACCCCCAGGGCAAGAGCAGCAGCAGAATTTCCTGACCTTGCGTTATTGCTTCTTCATTAGTGCGATTACGCTAAACTCCACTTCTAATCTGCTCCCATTTGTGGCTGAATCTCAAAGTTTCCATTTCACATTCCCAGAAGTGGCAGATCACTTGGGCAAGATGGTCATTACTGATTGAATCAGATGTGGACAGGGTGCCTCCGAATGTTTGGTGCTCCCTATGATTTTACTACAATATTATCATTACAGCTAAGGTTATATCAGAATGCTCAGAAGGGGTGAAGTCATCCTTTTCAATGCTTGTCCCCAAATGCCTCTGCTCTAAATTTTTAAAATTAAAAAAATTTAATTTAATTAAAAATCACAACATGTACTTGCTAGTGCTGAAGACAAATGATTCCCCCTTCATGGGTCAAAAAATGAACTTGGGAGGAAATCAGAGTGAAGAAAGCCAGGTTTCTAACTTGCCAAGAATAGGAGACATCAGGGTTTAGATCCCAACTCAGACCTTGGACTGTCCTAATTTCTTTTGGAAAAAACTATGGTAACACCGTAGAATAAGGGATATATTTGCAGCAAATCTCTGAAACTGGAATAGTAATGCCCCTGTCTTGAAGTAGCTAAGAACACCTAGGACAGTGACTGGCACATAATAAATGCTCAGTAAATGGTGATTGTGGTTATCAACTCCTGAAGGCAGGGATCACCATGTACCTAGATCTAAGTGCAAAATAAAGTTGTTAACTGAATAACTGATAACTCAGCATGGCCCATCGAGAGCAGAAAGTGGCTTTCATGGAATGGACTTGGTGAAAGAAAAACAGAGAGACAACCTGAATTGGCAGAAAAAAAGTTGGCAAAAAATGACCATTGAAGGTTTTCAAAAACACAAATGAGTATAACCAATTTGTTAATAAAAAGAGAAAATGGAATCATATAAAATGCTCAGTTAAAAACCACAAAATACAAAAAAAAGATCAGAAGACAAAAATAGGATCAAAGAAAAAGGGCAACAAATAGAAAACAGTAATAAATGTGATAGGTATTAATCCAACTATACAATAATCACTTTGAATAACAGTAGTCTAAATGCACCAATTAAAAGACAGAGATTGTCAGAGTGGATCAAAAAAACAAGGCAAACTGTATATTGTCTATAAGAAACCTATTTTCAATATAAAGACATGTGTATATTAAAAATAAATAGATGGAGAAAAATATACCATGCTAACACTAATCTGAAGAAAGCAGTAGTAGTTATTTTAATCTTAGAGCAAATTTCAAACTAAGGAAACTTATCAGGGATAAAGGAAGGCATTACATAATGATAAATAAATCATTTCTCTAAGAAGATACAACACTCCTTAATAATTGCTTCATAACTTAACAACAGAGCATCAAACCACGTGAGGCAAAAACTCATAACACTGCAAAGAGAAATAGATAAATCCACTATCATAGGTGGAGACTTCAACACTCCTCTATAAGAAATGGACAGATCCAGCAGGCAGAAAATTAGTAAAGACATAGTTGATTTCAACAGAACTTTCAATCAACTGGATAGTATATATATACTACTTTATCCAACAATAGCAGAATACAGATTCTTTTCAAACTCATACAGAACATTCACCAAGACAGACCACATTCTGGGCCATAAAACAAAACCTCGACACATTTAAAAGAATAGAAACTCTACAATGTCTGCTCTCAGGACACATTGGTATTAAGCTAGAAATCAATAACAGAAAGAGAAACAGAAAATCCCTAAGTACATGGAGATTAAACAACACACTTTTAAGTAACACATGGGTCATAGTAGAAGTCTTAAGAGAAACTTAAAAATATTTTGAACCAGATGAAAACAAAAACACAGCCCTAACAAAATTTGTGGAGTTCAATGAAAGAGGTACTTAGAGGGAAACTTATAGAATCGAGTGCATATATTAGAAAAGAAGAAAGAGCAAAATCTATCATCTATACGATTCTAGGAAATCTGAATTTCTAGGAAACTGGCAAAAGAAGAGAAAGTTAAATCCAAAGTAAGCAGAAGAAGGAATAAGAATTAGAGTAGAAATCAATGGAATGGAAAACAGGAAGTCAATGCAGAAAATCAATGAAACCAAAAGCTGGTTCTTTGAAAAGGTCAATAAAATTGATAAGCCTCTAGTCGGGCTAACTAAGAAAAAAAGAGAGAGGGCACAAATTACTAATATCAGAAATGAAAGAGGGAATATCACTACAGATCCCATGGATGCTAAAGGAATAACAAAGCAATGAACAATCTATGCCCCCAAATTTGATAACTTACATAAAATGGACCAATTCCAAGATAGGCACAATTTGCCAAAACTCACACCAGAAGAAATAGACAATCTGAATAGGTGTATATCTATTAAAGAATTTGAACCAATAATTAATAACCTTCCAAAATAGAAGCACTGGGCTCAGGTGGGTTCGCTAGTGAATTCCACTAAGGAAGGAATTATACCAATTCTCTGCAATCTCTGTTGGAGGAGAAGCAGAGGTAATACTTCCCAACCCATTCTGTGAGGCGGGCTTTACCCTAATACCCAAACTAGACAAAGACATTACAAGAAAAGAAAACTACAGACCGTTATTTCTCATGAACATAGATGCAAATATCTTCAACAAAATATTAGCCAATAGAATCCAACAATGTATAAGAAGAATTATACATTGTGACCAAGTGGATTTATCCCAGGTATACAAGGCTGGTTCAACATTCAAAAATCAATTAATGCAATCGTCATATCAAAAGACTAAAAAAGATCACATGATTATACCAATAGATGCAGAAAAAGCATTTGGCAAAATACAATATCTATGTTTGATAAAAATTCTCAGTAAACTAGGAATAGAGGGGAACTTTCCTAACTTGATAAAGATTATCTAGAAGAAATCTACAGTTAACATCATACTTAATGGTGAGAAACTTGATGTGTTCCCACTAAGATCAGGTACAAGGCAAAGAATGTCCCTCCTCAACACTCCTTTTCAACATCATACTGGAAATACTAGCTAATATAGTAAGCTAAGAAAAGGAAATGAAAGTTATACAGATTGGGAAGGAAAAAGGGGTCCTCCTTCCACTTATGGCTGCAGAGCCCCAGTACCACACAGCTTGTCCCTGTCCTTCCCCGTCTTATGACTGCTTTTCAGCATCATACTGGAAGTCCTAGCTAAGGCAATGAAGAATAGGGTATAAAAGTTATACAGATTGGGAAGGAAGAAATAAAACTGTCTTTGTTTGCAGATGACATGATTGTCTATGTAGAAAATCTGACCAAAAACTCCTGAAACTAACAAGTGATTATAGCAAGATCACAGGACATAAAGTTAACATACAAAAGTCAATTGATTTCCTATATGCCACACTGAACAATTGGAACTTGAAATTAAAAGCATGATGTCATTTACATTAGCACCCTGAAAAATGAAATATTTAGGCATAGATTAATAAAATATGTACAAGATTTATATGAGGAAAACTCTGATGAACAAAATCAAAGAAGAACTAAAGAAATGGAGAACTATTTCACATTCATGGATAGGAAGAGTCAATATTGTCAAGATGCCAGTTCTTCCCAACTTGATCTATAAATTCAAGGCAATACCAGTCAAAAGCCCAGCAAGTTATTTTGTGGATATTAACAAACTGATTTAAAGTTTACATGGAGAGGCAACACAATACTGAAGAAGAAGAACAAAGTTGGAGAACTGACACTACCTGACTTCAACACTTACTATAATGCTACAATAATCAAGGCAGTGTGGTATTGGTGAGAGAATAGACACATAGATCAGTAGAACAGAATGAAGACCCCAGAAATGTACTCACATATAGTCGATTGATCTTTGACAAAGGAGTAAAGACAATACAGTGGAGTAAAGATAGTTTTTCAACAAATGGTGTTGAACAACTGGACTCCTATGAGCAAAAAAATGAATCTGATGCTTACCTTTCAGAAAAATTAACTCAAAATGGATTACAGACCTAAATGTAAAATGCAAAACTATAAACTCCTAGAAGATAAAATAGGAGAAAACTTAGATGACCTTGAGTATGCCTTCTTAGATACAACACCAAGGGCATGATCCATGAAGGAAATAATTGATAAGCTAAACTTCATTAAAATTAAAAGCTTGTGCTCTGTGAAAGACAACGTCAAGAGAATGAGAATACAAGCCACAGACTGGGAAAAAATATTTGCAAAAGACACATCTGACCAAGGACCTGTATCTAAAATATGCAAAGAACTCTTAAAACTCAACAATAAGAAAATAAACAGACTGATTTCAAAATGATCCAAAGACCTTGACACCTCACCAAAGAAGATATACAGATGGCAAATAAACATACGAAAAGATGTCGCACATTATATGTCATCAGAGAAATACAAAATAAAACAACAAAGAAATACCACTGCATACCTATTAGCATGGCCCAAACCCACACTGACAATACCAAATGCTGGCAAGGATGTAGAGCAAAAGGAATTCTCACTCATTGACGGTGGGAATGCAAAATGGTATAGCAACTCTCGATGACAATTTGACAGTTTCTTATAAAAAGCTAAACACACTCTTAGCATATTATCTAGCAATTGTTCTCTTTGGTGTTTGCCCAAAGGAGTTGAAAACTTATGTCCACACAGAATTCCACACATGGATGTTTATAGCAGCTTTATTCATAACTGCCAAAACTTAGAAGCAACCAAGATGACCTTCAGCAGGTAAATGGATAGATAAACTGTGGTGCCTCCAGAAATGATCTATCAAGCCAAGAAAGGACATGGAGGAAACCTGAATGCATATCACTGTGTGAGAGACGCCAGTCTGAAAAGGCTACAGACTGTGTGATTCCAAGTGTATGGCATTCTGGAAAAGGCAAAATAGTGGAGACTGTAAAAAGATCAGTGGCTGCCAGGAGGGATGGGGGGTGATGCATAGGTAGAGCACAGAGAAGTTTTAAGGCAGTGAAAATACCCTGTATGCTATCATAATGATGGAGACTTGTCATCATACATTTGTCCAAACCCATAGAATATACAACACCAAGAATGAACCATAGTGTAAACTATGGACTTTGGGTGATTATGATGTGTCAATATAGGTTCATCCTTTGTAACAAACGTACCTCTCTAGTGGGAGATGTTGATAATGGGAGGGGCTTTGCGTGTGTGGGTTCAGAGGGTACATGGGGAATCTCTACCTTCTCCTCAATTTTGCTGAGAAACTTAAACTGCTCTAAAAAAATTAATGTTTTAATACAAGAAATATTAGTGACACCATCATTGACTAATTCTTAAGAATCTCAGGAATGAGGCTTGGGAAATGTGTCTTCTTTTTTCAAAATGCTCTTTGAGTGATTTTAAAATACAGTCAGGGATGAGAACCACACTGGTCTTAAAAAATAATCCTGAATTTGCTCAAATTTTCCTTGATTATATTGATTTCCTTGTGTAAGTCAATGAACTTCCAGGGGTCTGAGATTTTCCTAAACCTTGAGGTATTGTAAGAAGCCTACCTAAATAGGGATTTACAAGTTGGTACCTTCTAATTGGTTTGTCTTATTGGTCAGAAATATGTTGGGGTTTCTAATTTCTGAGTGAGAAGGGAAAGTGAGATGAATGGTAGGAAGAGCCCTCACCATGGGCCAGTCTCGTGCTGAATATCCAATGTCTGTGACCTCAGTTAATTATCACAATAACCCTTTGAAGTGGGTCCTATTGTGCAGATGGAGATGAGTGATAGACAGGAAAACAAGTGGTCGTGTCTTGAGACATTGGCGGAAGCATCCTAGGAGAGGTCTGGTTGGGGGGCAGCCTCCTGTGGTTCAGACAGCCTGGAGGGTGGCGAGGGCATCCAGCGGGTGTTTGCTCAGCCCTCCAGATTCCCATCCAGAATCCCATCCAGGTGTGAGGGGAGCGCAATCGGCTAATTAAGCTGAAAGCAGCGTTAAGGAGCCCAGGGAGGAAATCAAGACATCTGTTCCCCCCAGCTCGTCAACCGGCTCCTTTGTGTTGCTCCTTTGTAAGAATGGGTCCCCCTCCTCTCAGCTGAAGGCCAGCATGGAAGGCAGGGTGAGGGCAGTTCGCGAGAGCTGCGGTGAGCACCTCTCTTCTCTTCCCTTCTCCCTGTGCTCTCCAGGGCTGAACCTTTTACTTAATATCCACCTCTGGTGGAGCCAGTCCCATTTCTGTCTGGGGACAGCGTGCAGATCCCCAATCCCCGCCCTTTCTACATTTATTTGTTTACTTTTATCCTGTAAGGAGAGCTACTTCTACTGCCCCATCCAAGGTGGGGGAATAAAGGCTACGATCTGGTTACCGAGAGTGATAAACAAAATGAAATGCTGATGAAACCCCTGCATTTGGCCTCATGTGCTTGGGGAACTCAGGTGCAAGGCACCATTCAGCTCTTCTCAGGGACAACTGGTACAAGAGCCTAAGGAAGTTCAAAATCATTGGTTTCTTCGGTTTGTAGTGAAGTCAGAGATTGGACGCACATAGTCGCTGACATTCAGTGTGTTCTCAGCCTCCTTCCGTCACCCGGCTGGGGACCGAGAGAGGAGGCCAGAGGAAAGGTAACTGACATTCACATATTGAACATGTAGCAAAAACCATTCGGTGAACCATCAGTTCTATATCTTCTTATTTGTATTATTGTTGTTAATAAAAGCTAATATTTACAGAGTGCTTATATATTCCAGGCACTATTCTAAGTACCTTTTAATTCTCACCTATTTTAAAACATTAAGGTATAGTTGATGTATAGTATTATATGTTACAAGTGTACAAGATAGTGATTCACAATTTTAAAGGTTATACTCGGGCTCCCCTGGTGGCGCAGTGGTTGCGCGTCCGCCTGCCGATGCAGGGGAACCGGGTTCGCGGCGTCCGGAGCCTGTGCTCCGCAACGGGAGAGGCCGCAGCAGAGGGAGGCCCGCGTACCACACACACACACACAAAGGTTATACTCCACTTATATTTACTATAAAATATTGGCTATATTCCCTGTGCTGTACAATACATCCTTGTAGCTTATCTTACTCACCCAGGAGTCTGAATTTGCATCAGTTCTCTTACTCCAAACGACGTTTGACTCTTCTGTTCACGGTTGTGTTCCCAGTGCCTAGAACAGTTGCCTGGCATGATAACTGTCTGTTGGATGGGTGAATTCCAAAGCCCCTTACTTTTTGCTCCTCATCTTGACTATAACCTTCAGAGCTGTCTGAGCAGGAAGGCACCGGGTCCTCCAGGGAGCCGTCTATCACCCATGTCTGCCCCAACACCCCTGTGAGACTCTCCCTAGGGGCAGTTTCCAGACCTGACTTTCACTGCCTGCAGTATATCTTTCAATTTGGAAGATATGCAAGGAAATAAGTGAAATAAA
Organism: Physeter macrocephalus; assembly: GCF_002837175.3. Lineage (NCBI taxonomy): Eukaryota > Metazoa > Chordata > Mammalia > Artiodactyla > Physeteridae > Physeter > Physeter macrocephalus. The sequence goes on from NC_041233.1 coordinate 59,927,341, forward strand.
GGTATGCCAATGAAATAAAAGCTCACCCAAGCTTTATGAATTTTAATCTTCAGAAATACTCGGAAACCACTGTAATTGAATGTTTCCACCAAGGTCCAGAAAGTGTGCAAATATATCTATTAAAACTAAATCAGTTTTTCACAACCAGTAGGCTTCTGTGATGTCCTGAGTCACTGACACATCAAAAGAAAGATATATTAAAGGAGATGAAAAAGAAACATTTTATTCTTTGTATAACTCAGTGTACATCACACCTGATCATTAGGGGAAGGGACAGTTTTTGTTTGTTTCAGGGTATCCTTATGCTCTGTTGGTGGCTGTTTAGATGATGGTATATTGTGCACATCCTGCAAAGCCCTGTGACGTTTGGCACCAGCTGCCTATCACCACCCCCCACTCCTCTTCCAAAGCCATGGGTGTCTGAGGAAGCCGGAGCACAGTGCCTGGTGCTTGGTAAGGCCTCAAAAACAATCTCTGGAATTCAGGTTGAAGAGGTCAGCAGGTAAAGTGTTCTTTGGAGAGCACCCATGTGCCCTTCCTGCCCCTGGACCTGCTGCCCTTTGCTTTTATGTGAGGCCAGCCTCCCCTCTCCCCCCAACTCTCCCCCACCCTCTGGAGCCTAGCACTTGCTGCTTATTGAGTCTGTCAGCATTTCCCCCATGGAGCTCAGACTGACTAATTAGCCTTTACAGCCTGATTGCTGAAGCCACAGGGCACAACCAGGCCAGCATTTTTTCACATGGCATCTGCTGAGGAAAAGCAAGGCCAAGCCCTTAACCCAATCTTGTCAACTCTGCATATACAGGCGGGTCTATGTTGTATGGGCATCTATGGACGTGTGTGTAGGTGAATGTGGGTACATACTCCCATTGGCTTGAGGGATATGGGGTGTGAGTTCTTCTCGTGGAGCCAGTAGATACTTCCCTGGATGGTCAGGGCTGGTTGGAACCCTTGGAAAAACTTAAGCCGACAATTCTCATCAATATGGAGGATAATTTAGGGTGAAGGTGGCATGGGGTAACTGAAACTATTGCCCTCATTTTGATACAAATTTTCTTAAAAAATTTTTTTGACATCTAACTTGCGCTTTTGGTTTGAAAGAAATCATGGTCAGTCAAAAAAAAAATCATGATGGACATCAGATGGTTCTTTGTCTCTCTCATATGCATTTAATATATGTTTCCTCAGGCCATTGCAGCATGAGGTTTAAGGCGGGTCATGTCATCAGTAATCTCCTGTCTTTCCTAGCTTGTACCTCCTCCTGCTAATGCAGGACGCTGATCCTTGCCAAAAACCCCCCAGGTGTTCCTGGTGTGCGCTCGGGTGTCCTGTGAGAGCTCACAAGCGAGCTTCGTCAGCTGCTGCAGGTTTCTGCTGGGCGCTGCTGCCCCTGGGCCAAATGTGTGTGTGTCTCTGCTGGACGTTGCCGTGTCCACAGGGCACTGCCCCTGCTTGCCACCTCTACCCCATCTCCCATGGGGCACCACAGTCTCCCTGCATGAACACATGCCCTCCCACTGAGGCATGACTAATGCCCTGGGGAACTTTGGAGGTGCTCATGCATGGCGGTCTGGGGTACAGTTGGAGGGAATTGCTGTCTCCTCTCTGTGCACCCCCAAAGCCATCCTGTCGGCAGCTGCTGCCTTGAAGAGTAGCCCGGCATCGGGCTTTTCAATGCTTATTTAAGGTCCTCTCTTCCCAGGGGATCAGGATAGTGTGAGGTTAGAGTCTGGGCAATGGGTTCAAACTGATGGAATTTAAAACCTGACTCTCCCGTTCAGTAGCCGTCTATGCTAGAGAAAGTTCTTTCCTTCTTTGAGCTTCAACGCCTTCCTGTGTGAAATAGTACTAAAACAGTCCCTGACTCAGGATTGTTTAAAGGCTAAATGAGCTAATGCATGCAAAACTCTGTGTTTGCAGTAATGCTCTGTAATGTTAGCTGATATAAATTAGCTAATAGGCTCAAATGATACAGCATAAGGACCAGGCAAGAACAGGGCCAAGTGACAGATTCTATATTATCAGCAGAATTAGGCCTCATCTCTCACCTGGAGGACTTGATATTGGGTCATGTTTCCTTATATCCCTCTTCTCTTAGGAAGTTTGCTGCCAGGAGGCTTTCTCAGTCTTTATAATGACCTCTTAAATTGAATCACCAATTCTTAAAACATTCCAAAATATGTTGAGTTCCAGTGTTGATACAGCCTAGCTTCAAGATGGGACCATGCTCTCTCCTGCTTCCCGTTCATCTGATTGTATCTGTTTGTCTGTCTCTCTATCTATGCACCTAAGCAAATATGTATTTATAAGCTATTTGTTGTATATATATGTATGTAGAGCTATTTGCTATATATATGTGTATATATACATATATACACACATTTGTGTGTGTATTCTAACACACATGTACACACGTACATACGCACACACGTATAATTGCAGCTACGGAGTGCTTCGACTTTGCAGCTTAAAAATCTCCCCTGTGAGCAGTTCTGCAGTACACTCTATGAGAAGATGCTGATGAAGCACTTGCTTCCCCAGGCTCAAGAAGATTTACCTGAATGGGGCATCAGGGAACTTGGAAGATCTAGTCTGAGAACAAACGCATAATCTAGCATATCATGGAGGAGAGAGGTTTTCCAGAACAATCTGTGAGAGCCATTGTAAATACACTGATGTTCCCTGAAAGCAGGAGTCCCCAGCAGACCCAGTTTGGCTCCAACTTTCCTGTCAATGAGCACGTTTTTATTCCTTTCCATTCCCCAGTTCCTCTGCCACATGATGGAACTTTCTACCGTTTAAATGACCTGTGATGCTATTGAAGGAATTAACTGGCTCAGGTTAATAGTGAACCCAGACAGCACAGGACTTTGGTTTTGGGTGTGGGATTTGGGTATCTCCTGGGATTACTGATGTTTTGAAGTCTTCAGCAGACTAGGGTATACGATGTAAACTTGCCCTAGAATCTCTTCCTACATCTTATTCTCAATCCTTGCCTGAAGCTCAGGTGTTGTCCTACTTGCAGAGGCTGACAGTTCTGACTGAGGTCTGGTCTGAGTCGAGAATGGTCCAGAGAAGTGATTGTGTCTTCTAAAACATGTTTCCATCCTTTTTCCCACCCCAGATTGACACTGTATGGCTGCTTGACACTCTCCCATTCGCATTCTAGATGAGACAGACCATGGTATATGCAATTCCTTTGGTACTACGTGCAATTCTATTCCTTCTCTCCTCCCCAAGGAAGCATATGGGCAGGTATTCTGAAGGATCCTTGAGAAAATTCTACAAAGGATTTTAAATCCCTGGCAATGGTCATGTGATAGATTTTGACCATTGTTCTTAATCCAGGTAGCCCGAGGCCACTGCATCCTATAAGTTATGTGCCTAAATGCTTTGAGGGAGAAGGGAAAACTTCTACACATCTTGTGCTCGAGTCTCATGTTTAGGCAAAATTTTACATATACACACACATGGGCGTGTGCACACATACACACACATCTTCTAATAGATAAAGAAAAAGTAGTCCCTTTGTATTTTTAAAACAAAGCAGGGGCTTCCCTGGTGGCGCAGTGGTTGAGAGTCCGCCTGCCGATGCAGGGGACACGGGTTCGTGCCCCAGTCCGGGAAGATCCCACATGCCGCGGAGCGGCTGGGCCCGTGGGCCATGGCCACTGAGCCTGCGCGTCCGGAGCCTGTGCTCCGCAACGGGAGAGGCCACAACAGTGAGAGGCCCGCGTACCGCAAAAAACAAAACAAACACAAAGCAGAATGCTGTAATATAACTTCACCATGGGGTTTGCTCTCCTTTAGGGGCCCATAATCTTTTTTTTTTTCAATAGATTTTATTTATTTATTTTTGGCTGCATTAGGTCTTCATTGCTGTGCGCGGGCTTTCTCTAGTTGCAGTGAGCGGGGCTACTCTTCGTATCGGTGCGCAGGCTTCTCACTGAGGTGGCTTCTCTTCTTGTGGAGCACGGGCTCTAGGCACGCGGGCTTCAGCAGTTGTGGCTCGCGGGCTCTAGAGCGCACGCTCAGTAGTTGTGGCGCACGGGCTTAGTTGCTCCCCGGCATGTGGGATCTTCCCGGACCAGGGCTTGAACCCGTGTCCCCTGCACTGGCAGGCAGATGCCCAAACACTGCGCCACAGGGAACCCCTAGGGGCCCATAATCTTTTCCTGGGATCCCCAGATTGAATGTCTACAGGAGTTGGGCAGAGGACTGTGGTAAGATATTAGGGAATGGTACACGTTCCACATCTAAAGGCAGTCAAAGTCAAAACTTAAAAAACTGCTGGCCAGGAATGGATGGGTTCTTCTGAGCAGGAACCCACCAGGCTCTTGGAACCCCACCTTGCCCTACTGCCGGGCACCTTGGCCTCTCCTGCCCCTGATCTCTCCTTCCTCTGTCCCCCAATGCTGGGTGTCTGCAGTGTTCTGGTTCTTTCACCACATTATCTTGTACAGTTAGTTTGTTCAATTTGGCTTTGAGCTCTTCAGATGCTGGGGCAGGCAGATGTGAACTTAAATTTCAACTCCACCAATTCCTGGCTATATGGCCTGGCTGTTAAAACTTTCCTGGTGTGTAAAACTGGAATCATGATATCTCGTTCATGGGTTGTTTAAGGACACGATAATATATGGCATTTAGCACAGTGCATATTCCATGGGTTTAATAACATTCATTCCTTCATCAGACATTGTCCTCTGTGTCTGTGCATCCCTGTTCACTGACCCACAGTCAGAGCACAGCATGTGTTAGCTGAATGAATCAAGTCAAAGGGAACAAATTCCTCCTGAGGTCATGGGATTCGGCATGAGTCAGCGCTCATCTACTTGGGTCAAAAGCAGGAGCTAGGCTTGGAGTATCCTAGTGGAGCTGGGATTTGGGGAGCAGGCATCAGGCAGGGCTAGCTAGCTGGGGACTGGACTCATCTGTGTCCTTGGCTTCCTTCTGAGTCCCACCTTGACTACTCTCCAGATCGCAGAGGACCCCTCACATCCATGCATGGTCAGGGTCACCTCTGCACACCTCTGTGCTTGCAGGGTGGACTGTCACATAACCCTGAGCCTAAGTATTGGAAGACAGAGGCCATGGCCATTTAAATGCCCTGAGCATTTCAATCTCTTGTCTATTCTCATGGAAACCCTGGGTGGATGCATGGGGCCGGCCAGCTCTTGGGTCCTTTGTCATGCCTCTCAAATGCCTGCAGTGACCCCCAGAACCTGCTCAAGCGGCAGTGCCCACCTCTTTCAGAGCAGCCTTCTATTGGCAGCCAATACCTCTACCTTCAGCCCTCCCTTTTCTTTGTTTCTCTGCTAATGATTTTTGTAGTTAATGAGATTTTTTCCCCCCTGTTCTCTAATTACATGACTCAGGGGTCAATTTAGTAACCATCCAGCTCTCTGCTTATACACCACTGGGCGCTTCTCAGCTCTTCCTCCCAAAGTTCTTCCATGACCCTTTTATTTTTCACTGCTGCAGCAAATGAAGTATGTCTTGGAGAAGATGGTTATTTTCCTAATAAGGGTCTCAGTACTTGAAGAGACACTGCTGTCAAATGTGAATAATTAACAAAGACATTGTTGGGATCCTTGGCCTTAAGAACAAGTGTTTGGCAGCTCAGTTAATGCTCATCTGAAGTTGTCTAATATTCTGTGGGGTTTTCTCACTGTCAAAATGGAAACTAATAGTAATGATGGCTGCAAGGGATAGCCCCTTCTTGTCAGTCATATTGATCACCGAACTCTGCATCTCAATCGACTTATTAAGTCCTTCTTGAACATTTGTTGAACTCAGTATCGTGCTGTTTTCTCTAGGGAAGTGGCTAGGGGAGCTTTTTATTTTTTTTTTATTTTTATTTTTTATTTTTTTTGCGGTACGCGGGCCTCTCACTGTTGTGGCCTCTCCCGTTGCGGAGCACAGGCTCCGGACGCGCAGGCTCAGCGGCCATGGCTCACGGGCCCAGCCGCTCCGCGGCACGTGGGATCTTCCCGGACCGGGGCACGAACCCGTGTCCCCTGCATGAGCAGGCAGACTCTCAACCACTGCGCCACCAGGGAAGCCCTAGGGGAGCTTTAAAAGAATAGATACTTGCTCCATCCCAGGATCTCTGGGCATGTAAAGCTATGCAACACACTCCAATATGCAGCCAGGGTTGAGAACCATGGTTTGGGGGAAAGGGAGGAAGCTGTTTTCCTCGCCTTCTGGAAGTGTAGTAGTGTTCAGAGAGTTTCTGTTGTGTGCTACACAATGCTGGGCACTCTTGCAGCCGTTATCTCACCTTCTTAGTTCTTTACCTGGACGAAGTATCTTAAATTCTAAGCACAGATGCAGATTCTGAGGCTCAGAATCAAAGTTAGACAGCCAGGGACTGGCAGAACTAGCTTCAAACCTAAATCTCTCTGGCTACAAAACCCACACCTTTTGCATCCTATCAAGCTATTTATGCCAGGACAAGACACAGGGCCATGTATAATTAAATGCCACATCCTTTTTTTTTTTAATTTAAAATTTATTTTATTTATTTATTTTTGGCTGTGTTGGGTATTCGTTGCTGCACGCAGGCTCTCTCTAGTTGCGGCGAGCAGGGACTACTCTTCATTGCGGTGCGTGTCCTTCTCATTGCTGTGGCTTCTCTTGTTGTGGAGCACGGGCTCTAGGTTCGTGGGCTTCAGTAGTTGTGGCACGTGGGCTCAGTAGTTGTGGATTGCGGGCTCTAGAGTGCAGGCTCAGTAGTTGTGGCACACAGGCTTAGTTGCTCCGCGACATGTGGGATCTTCCCGTACCAGGGATCGAACCTGTGTCCCTGACATTGGCAGGCGGATTCTTAACCATTGCACCACCAGGGAAGTCCCAAATGCCACATCCTTGATTCGGGTTCAGTATTCATTTAGAAGAGAGAGGGGGAGATGAGTAGTGTTTGGAGAATTCAGCCACGATTTTGCTGAGGAGGTGAGTTTAAAGTGGGACTTGACAGATCCCTGTGACGAACTTAGAAAGCATAAGCCGATAATGCTTCTTTCGTTCCTGGGCAAAATGAGAGCAATTTCCCAGGTTTAACTTATATTTTCATTATAAACAGGTGTGTGTTGGGGGGATGACGGTGGATGGAGTGGACAACTTACTACCCATTCTGGGCCTCCTGGAATTTGTGATCCTCTAGGGGGTCATTTGCATCCTCAGCTTTGCAGGTTTAGAACTTCACCTTTTTGTACTGGCCAAGCATTGAGGTTTGGGGATATGGATTTGCTGGGGCCAAACAGGACTCTCTTCCCAGGGGACCGAGACCTGTAGTGGAGTGCTGATGTGGAACTTTACAGCAAAAGGCCTCTCCAGCCTCATGCACCTGCAGGGGACATTGCCTTCTGGGGTGAGTGGGGAGCAGTGCTTGAGAAAGCCCCAATCGTAGATCAGAATATTACCTGGGGACCCCAGAAGAGGAGCAAAGGGGGTTGGATATTCACCAGGAATATTGCCTTCTGTTTATCCTGAAGATACTTTTGCTGCATTCAGAAGTGTCTGTTATTAAAATCAGACCAGCCATTCACCTGGGCAGGGATACCTCAAAACATGATTTCTTTTTGAGGGATACCTCCAAACATGCTCTCCATCCAATACATTATGACAACTTTGTCACAGTAATTTGTAATTAAACTTGTCTCATTGATTTTTAAAAATCTCCTTAATAGGTTTTTTAAATTGTGGTATGATATACGTAACACAAAACTTACCATTTTAACCATTTTTAAGTGTACAGTGCCATGGCTTTAAATACATTCAAGTTGCTCTGCAACCATTGCCATCATCCATCTCCAGAACTTTTTCATCTTCCCCAACTGAAACTCTGTCCCCATGAAATGCTAACTGCTGGCCTCCCCCTTCCCCCGCCTCTTGCATTTTTGATGGGACTTGAGACACCCTAGGAAATATCTCAAGTGTTTATAAATCTGACCTGTGATCATGTTTAAGTAGAGTCCTAGATCTCCCCTTCACAGATTCTGATTCTGCAGGTCTGGAGTGAGGTCTGGGGGCCTGAGTTTCTGTGATTCTGATGCAGGAGGCCCATGGATCTTAGAGTTTGGGAGGATGTTCTCTCAATCCTGGTCCATCCACCAACACTCCCCCAGCCCTAAGAGCCCACCTCAACCTAACACTCCTCCTTGACTGATGAGTAATGGAGTGATACTTCCTGGGCAAAGGATCCAGAGGTGTGATTCCTCTAGAAAAATCTGAGCTCCTTGAGTGTATGCGTGTGGATACAGATGTTCATATTTATATATCCACTCTGTTCAGTCAGTTGTTCTCAGAGTGGGGCCCCTGGGCCAGCAGCATGAGTATCACCTGGGAAACTGCTACAAGTGCAAGTTCTTGGGTCTCATGCCTGACCTACTGAAACTCTGGGATGAGACCCAGAAATCTGTGTTTGAACAAGTCCTCCAAATGGTTCTGATGCACAGCAATGTGTGAGAACTGCTGCTTTAAATGCATTGTCTAATTTAACCCTCACAAGAGCGCAGAGAGAACCTCCATCAAAGAGAAGACAAGGAAACTTAGCAAGGTTTAAAGATAAAGGGGTTGACTAGGTCCCCTCAAAAATCCCAAAGCCAACTGATTTGGGGGCTCTGGGGATCCTGGCAGATAGTACTCTTGTACACTTCCTTGCATTTCTAGCAACCAGCTGCTACATAGAGAGAAGGGTCCCCAGGCCTTTGCAAACACAGAGAAGGACCAAGAGGGCAGAGAAGCGTGCAAGTGGGAGTTAAAGCGCGTGGTGTCAGGGGGGCTGTCTGCGCAAAAAGCAGCCAGAAGCCTCTTTGCACACAGCTTCCTTTTGTCCTATATTTAGCCTGCTTGCCCTCCCCAGAGGGGATCCATGGCTTCCTTTGGCATCGGCAGCTGGCTGTGCTCTGCAGGAGGTGGCAGCCGAGGATCTGCTTGGGAAGTGTCATCACTCGGGGTGTGCAGCGGCATGAGGGGGGCACAGAAGGCCAGCTGTTGGCTCCGGGACCTGCAAAGATTGGCGCTGGCTCCATTTGGTCTCAGCTGCTGCTTCCCGCAACCCCAGGGAACTGCCGTGCTTGCCGCTTGTACGCCAGCTGTTTAGGGCGCCTCTGAACAAGCATAAAATCCTCACTAGCTGTTTTCTTTTTCCTTTAAAGTTTGCTTTGATTAGTGTGAAGTTTGCTAATGGAAAATCAACTTGTCTTTCTGACTCTGGCTCTGGCAGAGAGGCTGCTGGGCATTGGATTATTGTCTTACATTTTCTCCTGGTCCAGCCTGAGGTGCAGATGAGCAATGGTGAACTCATCCATCAATACTAGGGGGCTCCTGCTCTGTGCTGGGCAAGGCTCTAGGTGGTGGGATTACAATATGCAGACAGACCCTGCCCTCGTGGAGCTTACCTTTCAGAGGCAGACTTCCTTGTTTATTTGTGATAGATGGTATGAAGATAGTGAAACAGAGAGATTTGGGATCCGGTGTCTATCGCTGCATGATATGCCATCCTAAAACTCCGCAGTTTAGAGCCAAACTTATTCTACCGTCTAACAGTTCTACCATCGGGGCTGAACTCGGCAGGTGGTCCTTTTGCTAACCTTGCTGATGGTCCCTGTGTGACTACATTCGTCCGGCAGGTTGGCAGTGTCTGGCATCAGCCAGATGAGATCCCCTCCCTCACCCCGCGTGTGGACTCAGGGTATCTCCCCCTGCATGTGGCTTCTCCACCTTGGCTTTTAGGAGCAGAGCTGGACTTCTGACACAAGGGGCTCCAGCCTTCCACAAGCACAGAAGTGGAAGTTGCCAGGCCTTCTTAAGGCACAGCATCACCTCTGTCACATTCTTTGGCTGAAACAAGTCACAGGACCAGCTTAGATTCAAGGGAATTTGACAGTGTAAGGTACAGATAGCTGGAGGCCACCATTTAAAGGGCTGTCCCAGAGATGCTAGACTAGACGGTGGGTGGCTAGACAGATCAGGCAGGTGTGGGGCTGGCAGGTGGGCTGGCAGGGGAAGGTGTCTCTGAAGAAGTGACACTTTGGCTGAGGCCTCCCTGACTGTTCAGGTGAAGAACTGAAGGATGAGCATTCCAGTCAGGGCAGAATGACTTTCTCTACCATAAAAGTGCCCTCCTCATAAAGACGCAGACGTGGAGAATGGACTTGAGGACACGGGGAGGGGGAAGGGTAAGCTGGGGCGAAGTGAGAGAGTGACATGGACATATATACACCACCAAATGTAAAATATCTAGTCCGAAGCAACCACATAGCACAGGAAGATCAGATTGGTGCTTTGTGACCACCTAGAGGGGTGGGAGGGAGGGAGACGCAAGAGGGAGGAGATATGGGGATGTACGTATATGTATAGCTGATTCACTTTGTTATAAAGTAGAAACTAACATACCACTGTAAAGCAATTATACTCCAATAAAGATGTTAAAAAAAAAATAAAAGAAACACAGGGATGAAATTCATCCATCCATCCCCCCTCAAAAAAGTGCCCTCCTCACCTTCTGCTTCCCTGGCTGGAGCTAGATGAAGATCCCCTTTTTGACAGAGGTGGGAGAAATGGAAGGAAGAAACTGGAGGGAGGAAAACGAGGTGCCTTTGGGTCATAGAGCCAGTCATTAATCAGCGGGGAGGTATCAGGAGAACAGAATCGAGGGAACAGCCTGGGGACACCTTCCCAGCCTGCGTCTCAGACGCCTCTAGAACAGGCGCTGAGCCACTGGCCCTCTGCAGGGAATGAATGGAATATGGGGCTTCAGCTCGAAAGTTCTTTTTGTCCTCTTGGTGGCACCAGTGTTGTGGCAGCAGCTGTTGGTTTGCTTCTTGGGAGGGGACACCTATGTAGAAGTTTTGGGAATTGTTTTCAAATGTCAAGTATCTGAAAACAGCCCTTTGGAGTTTTTGTTCCCTTTCCTTTATTTTTTTTTCTTTTAAAATAAATTTATTTAGTTAGTTTTGGCGGCATTGGGTCTTTGTTGCCGTGCGCGGGCTTCTCCTTGCGGTGGCTTCTCTTGTTGCGGAGCACAGGCCCTAGGCACGCGGGCTTCAGTAGTTGTGGCAGGCGGGCTCAGTAGTTGTGGCTCATGGGCTCTAGAGCACAGGCTCAGTAGTTGTGGAGCATGGGCTTAGATGCTCCGCGGCATGTGGGATCTTCCCAGACCAGGGATCGAATCTATGTCCCCTTCATTGGCAGGCGGATTCTTAACCACTGCGCCACTAGGGAAGTCCTGCTTCCCTTTCATAATAGTACAGATAGAATCAAGAAGGATTAAACCAGTTCTTTCTCAGAATGTGGTCCATAGACCAACTGCCCCAGAATCCCTGGTGAGCTGGTTAAAATGCAGATTCTCCATGCCAGTTTCAGATGGATTGAACAGAATCTGTGGGAGATGGACCCCAGGACTGCACATTTTATAGATACTCCCCAGTGATTCATGTGTTCATAAAAGCACAAGAAGCACTGCCTTCAACCTTCTGTGACTGCAGATGGAGTCTCAAGTGAATTGCTTGGAACTGAAGTATAGAACCATTCTTTGAGGTCCAGCTCAAATGTTACCTCCTCCAAGGAGCCTTCCCGGTTTCCTTGAGATGAACCTGCTCACATGTTTACTGGGTTGCTTAGTGCACGTCTTTAAGGTGGTCTGATGACCCATCCTTTACTCTTGGCAAACTGAGAGCTCCCGGTGGTGGGGACAAGTTTTATTTGGGTTCCTGTCCCTAGTGCTTGGCACAGTGCCTGGCACAGAGGAGGCAGAGTGAATGCTTGTAGTGAATGAATAAATGAATGAAGGAATTCTAGAGAACACTTGTACAACCCAATCCTTTTACAAATGAAGACTTGAGTGCCTAAGAGGCAAGGTGACTAACTCAAGGGCTCAAGGCTAGCTTGGACTGGTACCCAGGCTTCTGGACTCCTTGTCCAGTGCTCTTCTCTCTCACCCAGGCTGACTTCTTCCTTCAGGTGACAGACATTAAAGTTTCATTTAGAAATTCAATCCTGACCGTTTTCCTGCTCTCCTCCCATCCTCGCTGTGCAGTGTGGAAGGAAGTTCACATCCAAAGCAGATCCTCCTTTGCAATCCCCACTCAGGCCGAGCTGGGCACGGAGGCAGGACTTTTGCTGGAAGCGCTCTAAGGAGCACCTGGCCCCCAGCTGCGGCAGGAACAGGCTTCCTCTGCTCCCCTGCACCCTCTTTCATTTTTCAGCCTGCAAACCCCATTCAGTGAGTATCCCCTTAGGCTCCTTGGAATGAATGTCACGGCTGCTGAGGGTGCCTCTCACTTCATTGTGGGCAGCAAAGGGCTCTGGGTGGGATTTGCAATATTGCTAATTACAATTGCTTCCAACTTTGGAGAAAATCATTGATCCATTTATAACTTACAGTAATTTGCAAAGCAATGACCTCTGGCATCTTCTTTCTTGCTAAAAATGTGTCGTGTTTTGTTTTCTTTTTCTTTATGTTCTTTTTGAACGAAAAATGATCTGGGCATTATCCATGAAGGACCAGCCTCTCTGTGTGCCTGGAAGAGGTACATATGTAAAATCCTGCACGACTGGAACTTAAGAATCTTTAAATCTTATTTGGTGCCCACACGTAGTAGGTGTGCAATCAGTCTTTGGCTAAAAGAAGAGATTATAGACACCGTGAAGATCTGCTGGATCTAGGGACCTTCCTCTCTCCTCTGATGTGCAGTACAGCGGTGGTGGATACAGCCTCTGGAAGCAGGCTGTCCAGGTTGGAATCCTGTATCTTCCCTTTACTGCTTTTGTGACTTTGGACAGACATACCTTTCTGTACTGGGCATTTCTCATTTGTGAAATGGAGAGGCTAGCAATACCTCCTTCCCCACATTTGACATAAAGATGGAATGAGATGATGTGGGTAGAGTGCCCGGTCCGTGGTAAATTTCAAATTAATGTAACAGGTGACCTTTCCTTGGTTCAAGGAGTTGTTTGTTCTGATTCAATAGGTGAATTGCCATTTTTCAGCTGGACACCTAACAGACAAAAGAAAAGCTCTCTGGTGAGGACTGAGGATGTTGGCAGACAGAGGACAGCACAGTTTCCTGCATGCACGGTGGTCTGGGGGACTGTCAGGGGGGGAGGCCAGGCTCTGCCAACCTGTTTGAAGGGGTCACAGGAGGAGTGGGAAAACAGGGGTACCGGAGGGTGTTAATCTGGGGAACTGGGGTTTAGCGGAAAGAGTCATAGATTTGGGAGTCAAAAGTCCTGGGTTTGAGCCCTGGGTTTGCACTTACTGTGTGATCTTGGGCAAATCACTCCACATCTCTGAGCCTCAGATGGAAGATGGGGATCCTGGCGCCAATCTTGCAACCAGGGCCAGGACGAGAGCCAGGAGAGTCAGGTACTCACCTCGGGGGCAAAATTTAAGCAAGGCGGCACCAAAACCTCAGTAATCAAGACAAATAATATTTTGATGTAACGTTAAAAAATCCTTAACCAGTGCAACCCATTCTGCTTATGTAGACGCGGCCCTGAGTGGACAGTAGGGAACACGACCCTCCCTTGGGCTGCCCTGTGTGGAGCTTCTCTTTAGAGAAGTGTTTCTCACAGTGTGGCTTCCACCGGCAGCATTGGCAACACCTGAGAACTTATTGAATGCAATTTCTTGGGCCCCATCCCAAGACCTACTGAATCAGGAGGTAGAGCCCAGGAAATTGCTAGTGAGACCCACTTCTTGGGGAATACAGCCTTTTCTCTCCAGGCTAGGACAGCATCCCTGTAGCCTTCTGACACTTTCGGTTTGCAATGGAAGTGTCAACTTTCCAAGAGTTAGCAAATAACTCCTCTTTATCCCTCTGGCCCCCTGGACACCTCCCTCCATTCCCACCCCAGTTAGAATATAGACTTTTTTTTTTTTGGTAGTAGCCAAAGGGGTAATAATTTATTTTAGAGACATTTATTTATTAATGCGATATAGAAAATTATTTTACAGAGTCTTCTCCTTAATATTATATATATATATATATATATTTTTTTTTTTTTAACGTCTTTATTGGAGTATAATTGCTTTACAATGTTGTGTTACTTTCTGCTGTATAACAAAGTGAATCAGCTATATGTATACATATATCCGCATATCCCCTCCCTCTTGCATCTCCCTTCCACCCTCCCTATTCCACCCAGAATGTAGATTTTGAATGAGCTGGAAATAGAGCTGTTTCCTTCTAGCTTGGAGCTGCAGCGAGAGAAGGTATAATGCAAAAGAACCATCCCTGTTTCTCCAGGCTTAACGTCGTGCTCATTTGTCTTTAATTTTCTTGTCAGAGCAGACAGGTTAAATATCATATTTCCTTCACTCTCTGCCAGCATTGCCTTCAGAGTCCTGGCCTGCTAAGCTTGTGCTGTGGTTAAATACGATTTGGCTGCTGCTCTTTTGTTTCTTTTCTTTTAAAAGAACCAAGTAAAGAGTAAACATGTTGTTTCTTTTCTTTCCCATTTAAGTAAATTTCTTTCTTTCATTTCTAACAACTCCTTGCTCTGGTGGGTTTGCGTACTTACGTGAATCCCATCAACTCTTATTTCATGCATCTTTGGAAGAGGCGTTAGAAAATAATCTCTCTGCCTCTTCCACTTTGCCTGAACCCTCAGCTAGTCTAGCTAAAAGCCATTTCTGCACAAAAGTGCCATCATCCTTGGTCAAACATATAGCTGGGAGAGCGTTTGGTTGTTAACATGTAATTGGTTAATTTGTATTATGCAGGTTCCATTTCTTTCTCTGTTGACAAAGACAGTTTTGTCTACCAACAGTGCTGCCCCATAGCTGGAAACTCTACATCTGTGCTGTCCGATATGGCAGCCACTGGCCACAAGGTGAGCACCTGAAATATAGGCCTTGTGCAACTGAAGAACCATTTTAAATTTTATTTAATTTTTATTAATTTAAATGAGAAAAAGCCATATGTGGCTATTGGCCACCATTGTGGACAATGCAGGTCTATGAACAAGATCACTCTTGATTAGAAGGGAATGACCCCTGACCCCCAATGCTGCTCTGCAGAACCCCTGAACACCTGACGAGGGTTTACATGTCTCCACTGCGGGGAGTGGGGAGGGGTGCTTGGCTTCCTGAACTGCTCCAGACCCCTCTTCCACCAAGGGCACCACTGCTCTCAGGTCCTGGGCAGGTTCTCCCAGCTCTCAGTGGTCCCTGAGCACATCTGGCCATTGCAGGGGATGGGTAGGTCCCACAGCGGTGGAGAGCCTGAGCCACAGGTGGGGAGCTCTTGGATTGGCAGTTCAAGTCCCCGGAACCACAGGACCCTGGAGCTCCTTCCTTAGCCACTTGGGGTCTGTAGGTTCCTCCTCTGGAGCACAGGCCCATTGATTAACTGCACAAAGAGCAATGGACCAAAGATGCTTTGCCTTCCAGGCCTGAGATGCTGACATAACCAGAGAAGCTGGTGTCACGAGATAGGGTCCAACCAGGAAAACAGACACTGTGAGTTTTTACAATGCTGGACATTTAGTGCAACGTGATGGAAAAGTGTCAAACTAAAAGGGATGATGAGGCAACCCAGAGATTAGCACCACAGGATGTAGTTGTCCCCGCTAGGCTGGAGGGTCAAGAGGATGAGGTGGTATTACCAGAGCCCGGGAGTGGGGGCAGGGTTATCACCTGGCAGAAACTGGAGCCATGGGGCAGGGGTTTCTGATGGGAGCAGGAGCCAGTGAGGAAAGCATCTGTTGCCATAGACACTTTCTCCGATAGAGAAGGAAGGGAAGATACTCTGGCTTCTCCCTTCCTCCTGCCCTCCAGTCTCCTACTAATGCTTCCCATTGGGCTAACCCAGCAGGAAGCCAGCTGACACAAGAGCCTGGGAAAGGCTCCTCCAAGGTCTTCTGTTACAGAGGACAGAGCAGGGGAGGGGCAAGGACTGGCCCAGAGTCTATGCGAGTGTGTTTAAAATGTGAGCCTCTGGGGAGGGGGAAGGGTAAGCTGGGATGAAGTGAGAGAGTGGCATGGACTTATATAAACTACCAAATGTAAAATAGATAGCTAGTGGGAAGCAGCCACATAGCACAGGGAGATCAACTCGTGCTTTGTGACCACCTAGAGGGGTGGGATAGGGAGGGTAGGAAGGAGACACAAGAGGGAGGAGATATGGGGATATATGTATATGTATAGCTGATTCACTTTGTTATAAAGCAGAAACTAACACACCATTGTAAAGCAATTATACTCCAATAAAGATGTTAAAAAAAAAACCTGACAAACACATTACAAAAAAAAAAAAAAAAAAAAGTGAGCCTCTACTGTTTCCCCAGCACACAGAGTGCAAAAACCATATCCTGTTTCCCCCTGCTTCCTCCCCAGTCTCCCCCTCCCCCAGGGCCCCCTCCCAGTGTACCCAGTTCACAGCACACCTAGATGGGGTGTCAGTGGTGTTGATGGAAAAGACCTTTTGGAAAGAATGCTGTAGAGTGGGGTTAAACATTGGTGGTGGTGAGGGTTTGAACTGAATTTTTTTTAAATTGTAAATTATTTTTTAAATTAAAAAAAAGTTACCACAATTAAAAAAAAAAACCCACATAACATAAAATTTACCATTTTAGCCTTTTTTTTTTTAAGTTCGGAGACATTAAGTTAATCCACATTGTTGTGCAACCGATCTCCAGAACTCTTTTCATCTTGCAAAACCCATTCCCCCTCCCCCCACTCCTGGCAACCACCATTCTAAATACTTTCTGTCCCTATGAGTTTGACTGCTCTAGACACCGCTGAACTGAATTATTTCTGAAGTGACTGCCAACCTGGCGATTCTGTGATTCAGTCTTGAAAGTCTGTGTATTACAGTGTCCCTGCGATTTAAAACAAAACAGAAAAGAGCATCTGGGTGGGATTGCTGTGGGTGGATTTTTCCCTCAGAAATAGAAGGAAAGAAGTTCAGAAAGGCCTGCTGCTGACAGGGTGGGCTCCTTCTGGGTGGAGTTCTCCTGGTGGGTGTCCCAAGGCTTCATTCCTGTGAGATCTAAGTCTATTAGATGGCTGTCTTTAGCCATTAATAATCCATTAACCAGGATTATTAGACGAAAGAGTACCAAAGGTACCTAGTGAGTCCCTGGTGTTCAGACATAATTTCCGTAGCCCCAGTGTGGAGCAGCCACCCAGTTTCCCTTTGGATCAGTCCCCTCCCCGAGTCAATTGCCCCAGCCTATGCTTGAACCCCCTTTTCTGCCTGTTGGTTCAGCAGCATGAGAAGTGGTTCAGCCGCATTCAGCGCGTTCATGACTGAGGGTTAGGACATGCACGTGAATCTATCGCAGGTCGACCTGGTTTGGATGCATGTAAAATGCTTAGTTTTGTTGTTGTTGTTTGTTTATACAATGTTCATAGCGGCTTTATTTGGAATAGCCCAAAACTCTGTGGTAGGAAGAATTCTAAGATCGTCTCAAGATTCCTGGCCCCTAGGATACATGTACCTTTTCCCAATTATTCAAACACTAATCTAGCTATGCCTGTGAAGTGGCTTTGCAAATGTTAGTAAGGTCTCAGATCAGTTGAGTTTAAGATAGGGAGATGATCGGGGTGCGTTGACCTAATCACACAAGCCCTTTAAATCTGGATCTAGAAGTCAGAGAGTGGGAAGGTCAGAGATATGAAACGTGGAGGTCAGAGATTCAAGCATGAGAAGTTTTCCACTAGTGGCTTAAAGATGGAGGGAGCCGCCTAGCAGGGAATGAAGTCAGCCTCTAGGAGCTGAGAACAGCTGCTAACTGACAGCCAGCAAGAAAGGAACTATTTGACAGTGGATTTTTTTCCTCAGGGGCACCAAAAAGGAATGCATTCTGGTTGACACCTTGATTTCAAGCTATGATGCCCGGAGCAGAATTGCCAGGTGTGCCACGTGTTGCACACTGACAACACCGTGTCTGGACTTCTGACCTGCGGTACTGAAATGAACAAATGGATAGTGTTTGCAGCAGCTCAGGTGGCAGTAACTTGTCATGCCTAAAATGCTTAGTTTTCGATGAAAGTAAAAGGCTTTAGTTCAGGATCTGGCATGAAGTTAAGTTCTCCTTAAATAGAAAAGGCTGTTGTCTATTTTCTAACTGAATTCTTGTATCATCATTATAGGGTAAGCGGTTCAGGTATTAATACAATTAATTATATAATTAATTGTGGGATTAAAAATCATTAAATTTATGAGGAAATTGAGTCCCAGCGAAGATGACTGACAAGCCTAAAGCCCCACAGCTTGTCAGTTCCGAAGCTGGGACTAGAGTCCAGGTCTCTGGAACTCAAGCCTGATGCTCTAATTACATGGCCACATTCTTTTAAAGGTATTTTGAAATTTCAGGAGTACCTGGGAGGGGCAAGGTATGGATATCCCTTCCTGGGCTTCTTCTAGAGGCATTAGATGGAGCCAGAAGGCACGCAGGGGCCTTGGGCTGTCTGGATGACGAGCCTGGTTATCTTGACTCTGTTCCTTGCTGAGGAAGCCACCACCAGCTGCAGCTACAGGAGGTTCTGGGCAGGTGTCCGCAGGGGTTGTTGAGAAGGGATTGGGTGCTGCTCCGGCTGGCACCTGCTACATGTATTTCTAATTGTAGCCTGACAATCAGTGCGCTCACTGGCAGGAATGGGTGGAGGCACAAACAAGGGGTCCTGGAGGGAGGTTCTTCAAGACATCCGTTCTCATCTGCTGTATTCAAGGAAATTCCTATACTAGAGGTCAGGACTATCCCTGCTCCAAGTGATTGTGTGGGACCTGAAATCAGCCCCGGGCATTGGTTGAGATCTGGGCCCTGGAGTCTCAGAGGTGATGGCACTGGGCCTTTGAGGATTTAAGCTGGGATTATTTGGAGTGAAAAGACAAAAGCAGGGCCCTCTCCCCAGACACCGATCCATATGTACCTCCACTGCAGGTTCTGACACAGGCAGTGCTGCCCCTCGGGGGCTCCATTTGTGTCTGGAAAGGACCTCCAGCTGGAAAAGACCTCAGAGATCAGTTAGTCCAACCCTCTCATTGTGTAGGGGGGAAAATGAGGATGCTGTATGGGGTGTGGAGGTGGAGCACAGCCACCAGATGGCAGAGCCAGGACCAAAACCAAGAGTGTCGTGGCAGATGGAAGACAGGCCATCTGCTGTGGAGAAGCTGCTCTTCTGGAAGCTCTGGGCAGCCCCTCTCTGTTAGTCTGGAGACAGACTTTTCGACATGCTTGTTTATTTTGACCTACTTATTGAGAATTTGAAGTCATTTGAACATGGAACCCACAGACCTTGTCGAGAAACAGGTTGAAATAAGTAACACAGATTGGTGGGCAGTTAACACAAGGAGAATGCATTGGCTTAGGGTAAATTCAGAGCCAGACTGCTCTACCTGGATTAAAGTCTAACTCCACCAGTTACTAACATATGACCTTGACCTATAATCTTACTGAGCTCCAGTTTCCTCATCTATAAACTGGGGATTATAACAACTATAACTACCCACTACTTATAATTGTTCTGGGGAGTCAATGAGATCGTTTAACAACACCTGGCATATTAGGAGCCCTGCACTAAGTATTAAGTATTACAGATGACTTCTTATTTGTGCAGGTCAGCTAATTGTGAAGTTGCAGTGATCTGCCTCATTTAACTCATTAGAGTCATTTGATTTCTTTGTGGAAAATACATATTATAGTTAAATGCAAAATTGGGCAGCATTTACCATCCCCTCTCACCTCCCAAGCTTTCTGAGGTAGTGAGAAATGTAAACAATCACCAGGTGTTTATTAAGCACCTACTACATGCCTGGCTCTGGGTTACAAATCTATCCATGCAGTAAGAGAAAGAGAAGACTTGGTCCTTGCCTTTAAGGAACTTGAACTTGCTGGGGCACTGCATGGCAGGGCGAGACAGTATCTGAACATGTTCTCCCCTGGGGGGTATATATATACTATGGGTTCAGCGGGTGAGGTGGGGTTTGGGACCCAAATCTTTCCATTAGCTTTTTAAAAATAAACTTTTAATTTTAGAACACTTTTAGATGTACAGAAAAATCTCAAAGAGAGTAAGAGAGACTTCCTGAATACTCCACACCCAGTTTGCCCTATTATTAAAATCTTACATTATTACTGTATGTTTGCCCTATGCAATGAACTGATATTTATACTTGATTATTAACTAAAATCCACACTTTATTCAATTCCCTTAGTTTTGGCTTACTGTCCTTTTTCTGATCCAGGATCCCATCCAAGATACCTCATTACATTTAGCCCTCATGTCTCCTTTGGCACCTCTTGCTTGTGACAGCTTCTCAGACTTGTGTTGTTTTGATGACCTTGACCGTTTTGAGGAAGACTGGTCAGGTGTTTTGTAGAATGTCCTTTGGGGAGAAACTAGTAAAAGATGCCTTTTTCTGATGGGCTGAGGTTGAAATATGAGATTGAGGGGAAGAGACAGTTTCACCTTCCCCACAGAGTAAACAGAAGCTTGTAGAGGTCAGAGGAGGGAACCGACCAGTGAGGGCTGAGGAATCAGGGATGGGACTTGGATGGGGCAGATTTAAGGTTTTGGAAGAAAACTCTAGAAGGACCATCCTGGTGTTTCCTCAGAGACATAGCCTATTTTCCAACATGACGTTGATAACCACAT
The DNA here is from genome assembly GCF_002837175.3 of Physeter macrocephalus. NCBI lineage: Eukaryota > Metazoa > Chordata > Mammalia > Artiodactyla > Physeteridae > Physeter > Physeter macrocephalus. Next base: position 59,947,949 of record NC_041233.1, read on the forward strand.
TTTTGGGAATGTGATGGCACTGAATTGCCTCCCACTGAACTTGTCATAAGTGTTTGTGTCTCTGGGTGGGCAAGAGAGGAAGTCACTGGCTGGGGCTCGATGCAGGCTGCACCAGGCCTGGCATGACCTGTTGGGGGCTCAGAGTACTCTCAGAGGGACAGGCTGCTGAGGGCCTGCTGGGCAATGGCATTAATTAGGAGGCTGACAGCATCAGCAGAACTGTTTGGGACATGACATCGAGTGGTTTTTGTATTATTAACTTACATAACATAAGCAAGTGAGGAAACTAATCAGTCTGCCCCTTCAGCCTTTGGGTGCAGCCTGGCTGGGATAACTAAGCCTGTGGAGGGGGGAAAAGAATCAAAATTCAGAGTTAGTTTGAAGGGACCAAGGGGCCAGAGAAATCTCCTCAGGATTAGGTCATCTTATCTGTGTATTCATCCATCGAATCCATCCATCCATCCATCCATCCATCCATCCAACCCCTGTATGTGTGGGCAATGGGCGGACGACGTCCTCAGTATACACGGAGCCAGTCTTTACCTGGCCAGTCCAGTAGGCCGAGTTTTCTCACCCACAGGCCCTTTCTGCCTCTATGATCAGCTGTTTAAACACCTCTTGTTTGAGTTTCCACCCTGTGCCAGTCCCGTGCCAGATCCCAGAGGGGATCAACTATAAGTATAAAGACAGTGCCTTCCTTAAACCACCCCTGTAATTGAGAAGAGAGCATGTCCACTCTGAAAATAGTATGTGCAGTCAGTATAGGAAAATATTTGGTGACCAGTGTCTAACACCCATCCTTTTCCAGCAAAGGAGGAAATGGGGGTGGAGTAGGGGTATTGGGGATATTATTATTTCTGTTGCTATCTGAGAATAAGCAGGGTATTTTAAAGTATAAGACTGTCCCTGACTACAGCTGAGTCCACTGTGGACCCCATGAAAGCTCTTCTATATCTGTCATGGCACAGGTGCCCTGGTTTCATCGTTAGGTAAACTGAGGCTTCCCGGGATTATTTTACTGGCTGTTGCATGAGCTCAGACTATCTCTTGATCTGGCACCACCTGGCCAAATCCCTTGTGAACTAGGGTCTCTAAAGGGTTTCTTGTGGCCCCAGAGTGCTATAGCGGCCCTGCCAAACAATGCCTCCCTGGGCTTTTTCTGGTTCCCATCGCAGGCCCAGTTTGACCCCTTAAGGGAGCTCATGCTTTTGGCGTGTTTGTGACTTAAAATAATGAGGCAGTTGTTTTAGCAAGAGGAGACAAATAAATCACTAGGAGGAGTTTTTCACAGGTCAGCAGGTTTGGGACTCGGATACATTAAGATGGAAAATTGCTTTTCCTTCTGAGAGGGGGGCTAGACGTGGACGGGGCACGAGGCCTCGGGCTTCCCTAAATCACACTGTCCCATTTTCCTGAGCCCCTCCTTGGGACAAGTGGGGAGTCCAGGGCTCAGCCCCACGGTCGCTCTTGACCCTGAAGTCTGTCACACATCAACTCTGAGACATCCTGCTCTAGACTGCACACTGCAGGGGCTTCCTCCAGCTCATCTCTCAGGGTGCCCTACTGGCCCTTCTGCTCTTCCCTCTGCTCCTTCCACACATGTCCCCATCTCTCTGCTTTTGCTTGGGTTGGTTCCCCTCTGCTCTGAAGAGTCCCTCCTCTCAGCTCACCTCCTCCCAGAAGCCCTCAGGGATCTCTCATCCATAGGCGTCGACACGCTTGCCTCCATCCCTCACCATGGACCTTCTCCCAGTGCTCCTTAGCTGGCTCTGGTAGCTGTCCTGTCCCTCCAGTGAGGCTGGACTTCCTTGAGGAGAGGGAATTTGTCTTAATGGCCAAGAGCCTTTAGATCTGGGGTTAGACAGACCTGCCTGGTGCCTTTATGACAGCTCTTTTCACTTTCTGCCTTGAGCGGGGATCCCCTGGGCACAGAGAATGGGATTTGGAGTCTGGATCTGGGCAGTGCTGGGTTCTGTCACTTTCCGCTTTGGGAACTTGGAGAGGGCACTTAACCTCTCTGAGGCTCCTTTTCCATCCATACAATGGGAACAACTTCAGTATTTATCTCATCAGGTAGTGGTGAGGACGAAGGCATAACGCGTGTAAAGTCCTTAGGACAGCTCCTGGCACAGGGAATGAGGCAGCTTCCTCCTGCACGCCCTCTGCGCTGGCACAGTGCCGCTTAAACTGATTGGTTAAACCAGCTAATATACCCACAGACCTGTGTGAAGGAATCCCCTCTGTCGGAAGAACGAAAGTCTGGGTCTTCCAAGGCCGTCTCTGGTGAAGCATCTCAGCGTGGGAATGGGACTGCTGGCCTCGCACACCCGCAGCTACCTTTCGACTTCCAAATTCTCCTTCTGGGTGTCTGCACAGGTGACGAAGGCTGGATTTCCAAGTAACTCCTTTTCAAGTTCTCGGGGATACCAACAAGACAACAGAGAACCGAGTGATGAGGAAGAGTAGAGGGTTTGGGGTTCGAGGCCCACGGCACTTGTACGCCACCCACAGCTCTTTCCCTACTGGGTGGAGAAGCCCAGGCCATCCCGGTCAAAGCCGGGCTCGGCCACGTGGAAGCTGTGTGCGCTCAGCAGGAGGCTGAGACGCCATAGTCTCTTCAGGTGCGCAGTGGGGACAGGATAGCGTGTGCCTCAGAGGGCGTGTGGGGCTGCGGTGAGTTCAGGCAGGCTTGGTACTCGCTTAGCACAGACAGTGCGCTCAGTCCTGAATGAGTCCATTGTCATTAACAAACGCGATCTGGTTTCCTCACCTTCAGCTGTGGTTTCCTCCGCTGGGACCTCTCAGCTCCTGCTTTCCCTCGTCAAGGAACCCTCCCCAAGACATCTCTGCCTCCAGAAGCTGGGGGTGAGGAAATCCAGGCTTCCTACCCTCAGACTGCCACCAAGGGATCCTCCCTGGCAGCCCCGGGGGCCACTCACACCTCCCACCCCAGCTCAGGTTAAGCCCTTCCAGATGAATCCCACGTAGTAACTCCATATCCATGCGTCCCTTCAGAGGGAGGGGCTGGGGTAGGGAAGAGGGAGGAAGAAAGAGGGGTGCAAAATCATCCTGCTATAATGTCAACAGCCTCTTCTGCCATCTGGCAGCCCGAGCAACACCCCTCATTGCAGAAATGCATCCGTCTCCGGGCTTTCTGAAAGAATGGAGACACTCAGAACAACGTGCTGTGTGATGTAGCCACAGGGATGACAGGGCCCACTGACGGAGCATCCTCATGGCCACACCCACTTCTGAGTGACACAGTGTTTATCCTCAGGACACCTTGTGGTGAGTGCTATCATCATTCCTGTTTTGTAGGCGAGGGAACTGAGGCATGAGAGGACCTGACCCTTCACAACACTATTCCACTGCTTTACTTTCAGGATGGTTACCTATGCCCTTGTTTTAAAGGAAGGGAAATCATAGTTCAGAGAGTCAAAGACACCTGCCCGGGCTTCCCTGGTGGCGCAGCGGTTGAGAGTCCGCCTGCCGATGCAGGGGACGCGGGTTCGAGCCCTGGTCCGGGAAGATCCCACGTGCCGCGCAGCGGCTGGGCCCGTGAGCCATGACCGCTGAGCCTGCGCGTCTGGAGCCTGTGCTCCGCAACGGGAGAGGCCACAACAGTGAGAGGCCCGCGTACCGCAAAAAAAAAAAAAAAAAAAAAAAAAACCTGCCCAAGGACACACAGTTAATAAGGAACAGAGCTGGATTAGGTTGCTGGTTGCCTCGTTCTAGCCTACGCTGGTTCTATTTCAGAATTAGAATGGTCTACTCAAGTCCCTGAGCCCCCAGGGAGATGGAGTCAGGTCGGTTCGGTAGACTCTGGGCTGGTCCTCCGGAAGGGTCTGCAGGGAGATGGTGATGCTGGTGGCCGAGGCTACTGCAGCCGAAGATGAAGAGGACGAGATGTGGGGCTGGCGCTGAGCCCGAGCATCGTGCCAGAGCTGCCGATACTAAGTTGCGTTTTGTCATCTGTTCCCTTTGCCTGATTTAATACAACCTTAAATAATAATGCGGCAGGGGGAAGGGGGAACGAGGGAGAAACAACCCAGCCAAGATTCTGTGTAACAATCTCATCAAGGCTGGCGTTTTTCCTTTGCTATTTGAGGAGCAGTTTCTCCTCTGGTGTAAACATAGTTTTTTGATGATGATTCCAGTCTGAGCGGCCCCAGGAGCTGCTGCTTGGCACTTTCCTCCAGCTCCCTCTGGTCTTTAGATGGAGGCAGAATAGGGCCTGTAACCATGGCAATTCTCTAATGTTCTTCTTCCATAAACCATAAACATAGGGGGAAGTCTTCATTATGGCTTCTTCAAGGAGAAAACAAAGCTTTCCCTGACTGGGGCAGGGCAGGTGGCAGGGGAGAGGGGAGGAGAGATCTTTGATTATTATTATTATTATTTTTTTGCCACAGAGATGAATTGCCTCACATTGGTTCAGTCCAATGCATGGTTCCAGCAATTAAAAAAGATACAGCCCCACAGGACAGGAATAAAGATGCAGACGTAGAGAATGGACTTGAGGACATGGGGAGGGGAAAGGGTAAGCTGGGATGAGGTGAGAGAGTGGCATGGACATATATACACCACCAGGTGTAAAATAGATAGCTAGTGGGAAGCAGCCGCATAGCACAGGGAGATCAGCTCATGCTTTGTGACCACCTAGGGGGGTGGGATAGGGAGGGTGGGAGGGAGACGCAAGAGCGAGGAGACATGGGGATGTATGTATGCATATAGCTGATTCACTTTGTTATACAGCAGAAACTAACACAACAATGTAAGGCAGTTATACTCCAATAAAGATGTTTAAAAAAAATAAAGTTAATGGTCAAAAAAAAAAAAAAAGATACGGCCCCAGGGCCAGGCTCAAAGGAGGTGCTCCTTAAATATCTGTGGAAAGCTGGAAGGGGAGGAGACAGGGACGGAGTGGTGGTGGAGAGGGGAGAGGATGTGGGGAGTCATGAGGAATAATGTTGGGCGACAAGATGGGCCCATGTTTTGAAAGGGTTTCAAGTTCTGCTGACCTGTCTAATAGGTTTCTTGGAAGAGCAAGATGATATATGGGTTGTCCTACCTGAAGGCTGGCATGGCGTCTTATCTTGCTTGTATTTCCAGGGCTGAATACCTGGTCTCTGAATTGTCAGCATCCGTATTTGTTGAATAAGTGAAGGAAGGAGTGGATCAAATATTTTTAACTTTTTGGAAGTGGTCATAGTTGTACTGAGAATATAGATTGATGAAAGCTATGAATTCTTACTCCAAAATTGTAGTCATGAAAACACACATTTTATATGTCATTTCAGGGTGCTTACAGACTTTCTCATGACCATCCCTAGACTCCACAGTGAGAATTCCTGCTGCATGAACCTCTAGATGATCTTGAGCATTTGTTAGTTCAGATCATCAGCAAGAGAAGGCTACTAGGTAGCCTTGGTTTCCCCAATGTAGCTGAGAACAGATGGGTCTGAAGAGGCAATCTTGCTCCTAATTTCCAAGTTCTGAGAAGATAATCAGAGCTCACCCAAACTCTTTGGAGCCCGGGGGCTTCACAAGAAATTCTACTCCATATGCCTACAGAGAATTCAGATCCGCTTCCAGGGAAAGGTGCAAAGTGTGGACCTTGACCTGAAGCTTCTCAGCATTTCTGTTGTCCTGGAAGCTTCCACATTAATGCTGCCCTTGTTTCGTGTGGTTTGGGTGTTGCAAACTGGTTCTACTGCTTTCCCACAATCATAAGCCACGCACCTGCATGCGCGTGCAAACATCTCTCATCTACTCTGAGAGTTTTAAGGACTGCCTGATCTGAAGGCAGGACACTGTGTCTTGTTCATCTTTGGGTCCCTAGGACTTAGGAGAGTTTGGGGGTCCTGATACAGGCTTGGTTTAGGTGACCTCTCAAATCCTCTTCAGCACTGTCATGCTGGGAACCCAGCCCCCCTGCACCCTTAGTATCCAGTACTATGAAAGCAGTTTACAATATTAAAGAACACAATATTAGGCATCATCTTTGATCTTGGATTTCTTGCTCTTGGCTGGAGAGCTAAGGGTCCTTTCCTTTTTTACCCATCAAAATCATTCTTGTACCTAAGATGTTCCCTCTCCTGCAAAGTATTCCTTGACTGTTGCAGACAGGATATGTCGCTTCCTCCCCAGGCTCTTTGCTTCATATTCCAATGTTACCTGTTTATGGACTTACTTGTTCCTTTTATTGGGTTGTAAATTCCTGGAGGGCGAAGACTGGATGGAATTCAACTGGATATCCCATGGTGCCTTGCATGTAGTGGAAACTCAGCAAATGTGGGGCTTGGTGAATAGCAGATACTTCACTTATTATGGGGATGGGGTTACCCCTCTTTATAGCCATGCCCCTTGCCTTATCACTTTGCAGTCCCTCTCAAAAAGATGGATTACACTTCCCTGCTTTTCGATGCTGGGTTTGGCCACTGGACTTGCTTTGGCCAATGGGGTGCTAGGGGACATGGTGCGAGCAGAGGCTTGGGATGCGCTGGTGCAGTCGACTTGCCTTCTTTTGCTGTGACCATCACTTGACTCACCCCTGACCCCGGGATGAGCATGAGAAACACGTGAAGCAGAGTTGCCCCAGCCACGCTGCTGAATGAAACGTAAATGCCTATCGTTGGGTGCCAGTGGGATTTGGGGGGTGTTCATTCCTTAGCAACAGTTGTTTAATACAACTGTTCATCTAAAATACAGGCTGAAAAACATAGAAGGCCTTGAGGCGTTAGTTCTTTTTAAGGGATGACATGGGCATTTTAGAAAGAATGGAACATTGAGAAATGACTTGAAGAAGTGGTTGGTTATCTCCCAAATGGAAGACTGAATGGAGGTGGAGGAGGTGTAAAAAGTTTCCCAAACATCTTCTTCTCTGCACCAAGTCTGCTGCCGTTAAGACCTGAATGACAGCTTTTGTGGGAGGAAAAAAGAAACTGAGCTTCTTTGAAGAGCAGCACATTTCCCCCATAGTTACCCAAGGGGTTGTTTCCCATAGCTGAGTCTGCATTCTGATGAGTGGAAAAACATACTTTACGTTGTCTGATCTGGACGATTAGTTTCTCTTCTTTCCGCCTTGCCCAGATTGATATGGGGTAGTATGGGGGCTCTCTCAAAGCATCAAGGTACAGGAGTTGTCCGGTCTGCATGGTTTCCACAGTGATGTTGCTTACCCACCTGCTCACTGCTCATCTCGCTGGCACTCGAGGTAGAGGGCAGAAGAGACTCGTAGTGTTCTCAGGCTCTGGAGTCCAGTAGAGATCCTGACTTGGCCTTCACTTAGCTCTTCCTACCAGGCGTGCCCTGTGTGTCTGCCATGTTCTCCATCTCTGCCCCGCCCCAGCCGGCCATCCCAAGCCTTTGCAATGGGATCATTTCACCCCTGCCTCTGTGGACCCCTCAGAAGGCCAAGTGATTCTTGACTTGGAGTCTATACCACATGTAAACTGAGAAAGGCTGAAGAAGGTAGCACACGGTGGGTTCCCTCGGTTTGGAAAGGATGAGCTCGCATTCTACAGGGCACCCTGCACAGAGCTCTCCTACCAGAGTCCCAAGCACAGACCCACTCTGTGTTTAGCATCACTTTCAAGGTTCATAATATCGTAAAGTCAAACTTGCAGTGGCCTTTGGACTTGGCTTCCTGCCTCTGATCTCCTCCCTCCTAATTCATGCTCACATTGCTGTTGCTTTCCTTGTTAAGACAAAGCTCTGATCATGACACCTCCAGCTCAAAAACATTAAGTGGTTCCTCACTGCCTCCCAAATAAAGCCCAAACTCTTCAACATGGCAACTCATAAGGTTTTCATTCCTGGCCCCAACTTACCCCACCAACTTTGCTTCTTAGTTGATTGCCCTTGCTTTTTTTTAACATCTTTATTGGAGTATAATTGCTTTACAATGGTGTGTTAGTTTCTGCTTTACAACAAAGTAAATCAGTTATACATATACATATGTTTCCATATCTCTTCCCTCTTGCGTCTCCCTCCCTCCCACCCTCCCTATCCCGCCCCCCTAGGTGGTCACAAAGCACTGGGCTGATCTCCCTGTGCCATGCAGCTGCTTCCCACTAGCTATCCACCCTACGTTTGGTAGTGTATATATGTCCATGCCACTCTCTCACTTCGTCACAGCTTACCCTTCCCCCTCCCCATATCCTCAAGTCCATGCTCTAGTAGGTCTGTGTTTTGCATCGAGGGTACTGTCCTCCCTGAGCTCCTGCTGGCCCCTAAACACACCAGAGGCTTTCACACTGCCGTACCTTTTCTCTCACTGTTTCCCTCACCCGGAGTTCCCGGTCTCAGTGCTGGCTGTAGACGTTCTTCTCATCTTTCATGGCTCAACTCAAATACCATCTTTACTGGGAAGACTTCCTTAAGTATCCCTGTGGGAATTAGTATGTTGTTTCTGTGTTATAGCCCATGTCTCTGCATTTATTTTCTTGGCTGTTTTTCTTTCTAGGTTGAAAATCTTGATTTCCTGAGATCTAGGAAAGAATCTTGGTCATCTTTGTTAATGTGCTTGGTGTCTTTCTACCACTGGTCCCCCATAAATAGTTATTGCTATTAAAACCATAGGCAAGAGAAGGTGTGGTCCTTGTACTGGAGGTGCTGACCGTCTGGGTGAAGAAACAACATACAGGCACGTAAAATGCCGTGAAAAGAATGATGATAAACAAGTCAGAAGTGGGAGAAATGTAAAACGGTAAAACCACAGTGAAAAAACCATATGGTGGCTCCTCAAAAAGTTAAACACAGAATTATTGTATGGCCCAGAATCCCGCTTCTGGGTATACATCCAAAATAATTGAAAGCAGGGAATCAAACAGATATTATATACCCATGTTCATAGCAGCATTATTCACAATAGCCAAAAGGTGGAAGCATCCCAAATGTCCATCTATGAATGAACACATAAAGAAAATGTGGTTATACATACAATGAAATATGTCTTAAAAAAGAAGGAAATTCTGAAACATGCTATAAGATGTATGAACCTTGAAGACATTATGCTAAGTGAAATAAGCTAGTCACAAAAGAACAAATACTGAAGGATTCCACTTATGTGAGGTACCTAGAGTCATTCAACTCATTGAGGCAGAAAGTAGAAGAGTGGTTGCCAGCTCCTAGAGGGAGGAGTTATTGTTAAATGGGTATAGAGTTTCAGTTAAAATGATGACAAAGTTCTAGAGATGGATAGTGGTGATGGTTGCACTTCCTTGTCAACATACTTAATGCCCCTGAACTATGCACTTAAAACTAGTTAAAATGGTAAATTTTATGCAAGCTATATTTTATCACAATGAATAAAATGAAAACAACAAAAAAAAAACAAAAAGAAATTAGCGAGTACAAATAATGGTCTGTATACAAATTGGCTGCAGTCTCCAGTGTTTTTGGCTGGGAATGCTGAGGTGGGTTTAAAGGGTGGGAGTTCTGGCAGGAATGTATGCGCTATTTGGATTCTGCCTAAGGGAGAAGTGGGCGGGGTCTTCTGGGGTCATGCCTGCCTTGGTTGGAGGTTCCCTACCTGAGCCCCAGAGGCTGACAGCTAAGGACCAGTCAGCTCAAGTCCTCTGTCTTCCAGGAGGGTCTGGCCAGTGTGAAGGGCCAGGAGGTGGGAGGAGGGCAAGAAATGAATGAGGTCAGAGACTCTCCTGCTGGTTTGGCAGTAGCTCGGGTCCTCTACTGCCATCACATCTCAGTATGGGCAGAAAATGGGAAGAAGGGAAGGAAAAGGAAGACTTCCTAGAAGTTTCCCACACACTTCTGCTCCATTTCATGTGGTCAGAACCCACCTGCCTAGGGAGGCCAGGACATGTAGGCTTTATTCCTGGAGACAGTGTGTAGGAATCAGTCTCAGGATTCTGTTTCTAAGGAACAAAGGGGGATGGATACTGGGAGTCCACTGGCTGGCTCTGCTGTGGAGCTGATCAAAGCCCACTCATGACTGGGATGGACAGATTCAATGTGCCTTCTTTATTCTCCCACTAGTGGGTGTCTAGGCATTGTCTATTGGTGGGGTCTTGGCCAACTTGGGTCCCTTCTCCGTCCTGAGTGTAGAGCAGGGACCCTGTGCCCAATCTCACAGGGAAAAGTTAAAGAACCAGAGCAGATCCATGTACGAATAACTTAGATCAGGAAGCTAAAAGTCCTGTTTGCAAGCTTGCTCCTTCCATCTCTCCTCTTGGTGATGATGGGACATAAGTTGCTATGGTGATGGGAAGATGAGGGAGGGGATTGTGGGTACTGAGGCTGCTTTCACCTACACATAAAACTTTGTAAAAGTTTCCTCCAAGGAGCTGGAGTCGAGATAAGGCAAAGCCTGCCCCTAGATGCCAGAGGGCTTGAAAATGTTTCCCAGGTTTCTGTCCATCAAACAGATCTTGCAGGAAGCCAATGCTATAAACTGGGGAGTCCAGAAACTTCCCAGGAGGAGGAACGATTCAGTGCAAACCCTAAAGCACTGGAATGAGCTGAAAGAGCTCTCTCCTGCTTCGGAGTTGAGGGTGGGCTCGAGGAGAGGAGTGGTCTGGACCGCTGCCTAGCAAGGCCCCGCCCCCCTGTGTAGATGGCCGACAGCACTCAGCACCGGAGTGCTGGTGGAGGGCCCAGGCTCTGGCATCTCCTGGACTTGAATGCTTCCTCCATCACTTTCTAGTTATATGACCTTGAGATAATTTCTTTCGATTTCCCAGCTTCTTCTTCCTCATCTGTAAAAAGTAGATAATACCAGATCCTGAGGGAATGACATGAGGGAATGCACACAACATGCTTAGCCCAGTGTCGGGCTCATGGTGCGGGTTCTACATGTACTGGCAGTTATTTTAACTGGCATTTCCAGGTGACCAAGTTTCTGGGTACTTCAGTGTGCAGAGAGTTACAGTCTTTTGGGGGGGAATTAAGAAGCACCTGGGAGTGAGGGAGGGGCGGGGGTGGAGGACGGGTGCTGTGACCAAGCAGGTAAGGAGCCCTAGAGCATTTGCTCCTGAATTATTCATGGAAATAGGCTTTGAATAATTGGAGGCCATTTTTCACTACCATTATTTTCCAGAGAAATTACTCCATTGCTAAAATCCGAGGTGGGGAAGGATACTCGATTCGGCTTAGATCGCTTTCTTAAAAACTGCTTAGGGAGGGCCCCAAAGCAGCACCTCGTTTGGGGCGGTGTGACTGCAAGGGCAGATAGTCCTGCCTTGTTAATTACTTCCCAAAGTGAAAGGGGAGGGGAGAGAGGGAGGAGGATAAGGGGAGTGGGGAGGGGACAGAGGGTGCTGAGGAAAGAGGGAGAAGGGCGCTTAAAAGGGAGGCAGGGACAATCCTGTGGCTTGACACGCCCGGCAAAGGCCAGTCTGAAGATGCACCCGTACGCACACACTCCTCATGCACGCACGCATTTGCCTCATCTGAGTGTCTTATGAAGCCTTCTTAATACTTTTTTTTTTTTTTTGTGGTATGCGGGCCTCCCCCTGCCGTGCCCTCTCCCGTTGCGGAGCACAGGCTCCGGACGCGCAGGCTCAGCGGCCATGGCCCACGGCCCAA